>NC_067408.1:1492823-1792823 GCF_009764475.1 Pristis pectinata | reverse complement strand
CTTTTGGATAAGACATTTAACTCAGGCCTCTTGTAAATTGGTTTATTATTGTCACATGTACCAAGGTACAGTGAAAAACTTTGTTTTGCATGTCACCCATACAGATAATTTTATTACACAGTGCATTGAGGTAGTACTGGGGAAAACAGTAACAGAATGCAGAGTAAAGTGTTACAGTTACAGAGAAAGTGCAGTGCAGGCAGACAATAAGGTGCAAGGTCATAATGAGGTAGATTGTGAAGTCAAGAGTCCATCTTATCGTACATGGGACTGTTCAATAGTCTTATAACAGCGGGATGGAAGCTGTCCTTGAGCCTGGTGGTACGTGCTTTCAGGCTTTTGTTTCTTTTGCCCAATGGGAGAGGGGAGAAGAGAGAATGTCCAGGGTGGGAGGGGTCCTTGACTATGTTGGCTGCTTTACCGAGGCAGTGACTCCCTTAAGTGGACATGAAAGATCTTTTGGCACTATTTGGAAGAGCTGAGGGATTCTCTCCCATGTTCTGCCCTACATTCATCCATCAATCAATAAAACTAGAACCAATTATCTGATCACATAATCTGGAAACTTATCTTGTTTCCAATACTTAACAATCACCCACTCATCAAAAAGTATTAATTGGCTATAAAGTACTTGAGGATATCTTGAAAGGTGTGTGATATTAATGGACAAGCAAGCAACTCAGTGGTTAGAAGTTCCACTAAGCTGAGAAAGTGAATGAAATAGATCTGATAACTTCTGTGGTGGGCAATTTGTTGGGGGTGGGGGGTTGGGTAAGGGGAGGGGAAACACCTACAAAATTAGCATAAAACGTGTTTAATTGTCGTAAAAATCTAATCAGTTCCCTAGTGATCTGTTTTAGAGAGGGTAACATGCTGTCCACACTCTGTCCTGTCTATGTGAAAGTCCACGGTGCCAGGGCAACCAGTAATGGAGAGTAAATACGGCCTTTCAATATTCCCACATATCTACAATATAGACAAATGTTGAAGCTCTTTAATACACTCACTAATGATCCCATCTCTGTGATCATTGCATGGTGGAACTAATTTGACGTATACAACATTGACTTGCATTCCTCCAACACCAGGTTATCATTCAGAAATGCTTTAAATTACTTTGAAGTACGAAATAATATCTCCAGTTTAGTGACTTGTCTTTACTGAATTGAGTGCATCTCATCACAAACTAAACATTATAAATTTGACCTGTCCAAATATTGCCCAATCATTTTTCTCCCCAACCTTCTGCAGCGTCATGGTATCCAATAATACCTACTCCACAATAAATGTTTACCAAGGCTGTATTCAGGTTCTGTTAGAAGAATCAATCTACAGACCCTTCTGCAGACAGGCATGAACACAAGAGCTAATTAGCAGAGAAATGAGAGTCGATGTCCTCAATTAGGAGGCAGCCTTCACCTGGGTATAGCAGCAGAGAGTTCAGCTAACCTTGAAACAATCAGGTAGGTTAAAGGAAAATTCGACCAATGGGTGGTGTCATTCTTGCAGATGTCAGAAGGCAGTCATCACAGCTCCAAAACAACAATTCAGAAGTTGTGAAGGGTCACTGCTGCTTCTTTGAGGAACCTCCCTCTCTGTGTGCTGACTTCAATGGTGGCTGTTCAATGCTGCATAAAAGGAGAGCACACAAACTGCATACGTAAGGAGAGAAAACTTCATCTACATTTCCAGCAGCAGGATGCACAAGTGTGGGCATTTGCTTATATGGTAAGCTTCCCCAAAGTGCAGGCATCAGGGACATGCCTGTCTCCACAGAGACTTCCTAGGCTACCTTGTGTCAGCAATGTACAACTGTAGCCCGGAGGGTAAAAATGCCCCTCTTGCACAAAGACCAAATCTCTTGCAGGCTCTGTTCTTCATCACTTCCTCTCACCTTCTGGGTGTGCTCTCCCACCACTCCCTCCCATTATTGTAGCATCTATTCATTCAGTAGTAACATTCCCCTGTGGACGGAAGAGTACTTGTATTGTGGTGTGTCCCTTTAAGAGACACCAGCTACGCAACATACTGAGAGCCAAGAACTTGCAACATATCAGTATGGAATGCTGGACTGAAACTAACAATGCCAATTTCTGTGTGGCATCGCATGTTGGCATTTGACATCGCTTTCTACGAAGCTGGTAATTGAAGTTTGTTCTTTATAAGCCGTGTTAAAATAACCCACAATGCACAACCTTCCACCCTACATAACATCCTTACAGGGCCTGGCAGGGTAGATGTGGAGTTGACGATTCCTTGGACTAAGGAGTCTAGAACCGGTATCAAAATGAGGGCTGAGATGAGAAGAAATTTCTTCAGCCAGAGGGCACTGAATCTTTGGAATTCACTATCAAAGAGGGCTGTGGAGGTTCAGTTACTGAATACATTCAAGAAAAAGAAAGCACATTTTTAGATGTTAAGGGAATCAGGGGATACAAGGTTAATGCAGAAAAGTAGTACTGAGGTAAAAGATCAGCCGTCATCTCATTGAACGGCAGAGGAGCCATAAAGGACTGAATAGCCGACTCTTATTTCATTTGTTCACACTTTTTCTTGAAGTAAAATGGCATGGAGCAATTTCTAGGCCCACATGTCTAATGACTTGAACAATGAACAAGTGGTGTCATTGAAATAAAACAAATCAATCACATTAAGCCAAGTTGCCAAGACTGGATGAGCACTTGAAAGTCTATTAAAATAGCTGTTTTATTTTCAGCCTGTCATAGAACCATAGAAAACTACAGCACAGAAAACAGGCCATTCGGCCCTTCTAGTCTGTGCCGAAACATTATTCTGCTAGTCCCATTTACCTGCCCCCAGCCCATACCCCTCCAGACCTCTCTCGTCCATGTATCTATCCAAATTACTCTTAAAAGTTAAGACCGAGCCCGCATTTACCACATCAGATGGCAGCCCATTCCACACTCCCACCACACTTTGAGTGAAGAAGTTCCCTCTAATGTTCCCCCTAAACCTTTCCCCCTTCACCCTAAAGCCATGTCCTCTCGTACTTATCTCTCCTAATCTAGGTGGAAAGAGCCTACTTGCATTAACTCTGTCTATGCCCCTCATCATTTTGCAAACCTCTATCAAATCTCCCCTCATTCTTTTCCGCTCCAAGGAATAAAGTCCTAACATGCTCAATCTTTCCCTGTACCTCAACTCCTGAAGACCCGGCAACATTCTAGTAAATCTCTTCTGCACTCTTTCAATCTTACTGACATCCTTCCTGTAGTTCGGCGACCAGAACTGCACACAATATTCCAAATTTGGTCTCACCAATGACTTATACAACCTCACCAAAACATTCCAACTCCTATACTCAATACTTTGATTTATAAATGCCAGGATGCCAAAAGCCTTTTTAACAACCCTGTCTACTTGTGACTCTCAGGGAACTCCCAGATCCCTTTGTTCCTCCGCACTCCTCAGTGCCCTACCATTTACTGTGTATGTCCTACCTTGATTTGTCCTTCCAAAATGCAACACCTCACACTTGTCTGCATTAAATTCCATCTGCCATTTTCTGGCCCATTTTTCCATTTGGTCCAGATCCCTCTGCAAGCTTTGAAAGCCTTCCTCGCTGTCCACTACACCTCCAATCTTAGTGTCATCTGCAAATTTACTAATCCAATTTACTACATTATCTTCTAGATCATTGATATATACAACAAACAACAATGGCCCCAACACAGATCCCTGAGGCACACCACTAGTCACAGACCTCCAATCTGAGAAACAACCATCCATAACCACTCTCTGTCTTCTCCCACTCAGCCAAATATCTTGTCAGGCCCTGGGGATTTATCTACCTTTATTCGCTATAAAGCATCAAGTACCTCCTCCTTTTTAATCTCTATATGTTCCATGACACTAGTGCTTGTTTCCCTTCCTTCCATATCCACGATGCCAGTTTCCTGAGTAAATACTGATGCAAAAAAACTGTTTAAGACCTCCCCCATCTCCTGAGGCTCCACACATATACGACCACTCTGATCTTCTAGGGGACCAATTCTATCTCTTACTATCCTTTTGCTCTTAATATACCTGTAGAAACCCTTTGGGTTTACCTTCACATTATCTGCCAAAGCAGCTTCATGTCTTCTTTTTGCCTTCCTGATTTCCTTTTTTAGTATTTTCTTACATTTTCTATACTCTTCAAGTACCTCATCTGTTCCTTGTTGCCTATACCTGCTATACACCTCTCTCTTTTTCTTAACCAGCTCACCAATATCCCTTGAAAACCAAGGTTCCCTATGCTTGTTACCTTTGCCTTTAATCCTGACAGGAACATACAAACTCTGCACTCTCAAAATTTCGTCTTTGAAGGCTTTCCATTTACTGAGCACATCCTTGCCAGAAAATAACTTATCCCAATCCACCCTACCTAGATCCAATTTAGAACGTCCACTCGAAGACCAGACCTATCCTTATCCATAATTATCTTGAAATTAATTGCATTATGGTCACTGGATCCAAAATGCTCACCTACACATACTTCTGTCACCTGACCTGCCTGGTTCCTTAATAGGAGATCAAGTATTAAAATTATTAAAATTAAAGTCATATTAAAATTAAAGTGGATTTGCTATCCTAGATATAAGTGCTCTTTTTCTTTTGGATTGATATTGAGGGTCTACAATTCATCAAAAAAAATCAAGCTAGCATCTTCACTGTGTTTCTTAAAGAGAGTTTATTTGAAGTCATCTAGAGTGATGATTTAATACAATTCTTTCTGGTATCTTCTTGGCAGACCTTTTTTTGTAAAGAATTGAGAAGTGGATCAGATATGCAATTGAAAACAGTTTTTTTCTAGAATGAAATGCAGCCATTCTGATTGTTTTGCATCATTCAGAAACTTTGCGCATTTCCAGACCATCCATGTGTTCTTAATGTTGTTTCTGCACCAGGGGTGCATGGAATGACACTCTCTGTGCAAGGTTCCTTTTAGAGAACTGCAGAGGAACTTGAACTATGATACTGACACAAGAGAATGCTGGAATCTGGAGCAACACACAATATGCTGGAGGAACTCAGCGGGTCAGGCAGCATCTGTGGGAGGAAAGGAATTGTCAACATTTTAGGTCGAAACCCTGCATCAGGACTGATGGAACATTGGAATCATGTGATGATGTTTGGAGAGAGGGTAGGATGGGCAGGGATGGATACCTTTCCTGTACAATGAGATGACGGCTGATCTACCTCAGTACCACTTTTCTGCATTAACCCTGTATCTCCTGATTCCCCTAATATCTAAAATTCGACCTGAAACATCAACAATTCCTTTGCAGTTAGTGTAATGCTATTACAGCGCTAGCGACCCGGGTTCAATTCTGGCCACTGTCTGTGAGGAGCTTGTACGTTCTCCCCGTGTCTGCGTGGGTTTCCTCTAGATACTCTGGTTTCCTTCCACATTCCAAAGACGTACAGGTTAGGAAGTTGTGGGCATGCTATGTTGGCACCAGAAGCGTGACGACACTTGCGGGCTGCCCTCAGAAAACTCTACACAAAAGATGCATTTCACTGTGTGTTTCAATGTACATGTGACTAGTAACCTCATAGTGATTGTTTTTAACTACGATGCTATTGGGCACTGCGACAGCCTGGTCTATCCAGCACAGTGCCAGACTTGGAAGGCAGCCAGCTAAGTCAATTATTTACCTTCCAGCCCAGCCCAGCCCCACCAACCCCTGCAGTAGCATTCCCCAACTTCCATGCTGCCAACACCGCCTCACAGGCCCTAGTTCCTTTTCGCAGCCCCACATCCTGATCCCCGGTAGCCAGGCCCCAATCTTCTACCCATCCCTCCAAACATCATGACAAGATCCCAATGCTTCATTCACTCCCCAATCACATCCATTAATGCCAAGCTCACAAAGATCAGTGTTGAGCTCTGACACCTTCCAACCATTCCTCAGTGCTCAGTCAGAGCTGATGCCTGTTTGGCCATCCATTGATGCCAGGCTTGTGATACTGCACACGAATGAAACCTGCAGTCCAGGGGTGAGCTGTGGACAAAACGATTATCGGTGTCTCACTGTTATGCTCATCTTGTGCATCTTCATAGATGCAGTAGAATCTCTAGGCTATGATCATTGCTCAGCTCATGAAGAGAAATTATTCGTAAAACTCTCTAACGGTAATAATATAACTTAACTGAATTACAAAATTAAAGTTGGTTTGAATGTTATAGACAAATTAACTTACTGGCATCTGCATTTATATTCTTGCTTGTGAACTTTCCAATGCTCATCTTACTGGTGTTCTATGTACACCTTACAATTTACTCAAGGAAATAACAGTATATCAGGGATCTGTACAAACACATTGGCTAATAGTAACTCTGCGGGAAATGAAGCAGTGATTGCATTTATTCCTGATGAGTTGGAACAGAGGTCTGGCAGTATCTGTTATGCAATGTATAAATCATATTAAATGAACTTGCAATCAATTAAGTTTTCAAAATTATCATCCCACAGGAATGTGAATGGATAAGATTTCCTAAAGACTAATAACCTTACAACAGATTGAACTCAGTACAACGGAATCTTAATCTAACATGTTGAACTTAATAAATAACAGCATAAACAAGTATTGTTCCATTTTTGTTTTATTGAAAGACAATTCTAACAAAGCTAAAAGTGGAGAATGTGAAAAAATAACATATAAAAAATAGATTTTGCTTCAGCAGAACTCCTGGTAACAGAAAATCAAATCCAAGTGCTCTGTTGCTATAGCAGGACTGAATTCAACATGATAGAAGCCTGTGAATAGAAGGAAAATTTTATTAAGTTAGGCAATAAAAAGTTTTTCATTTTATGATTTTCAGTGCTTTAAAAATATAATTCAGGTTTAGTTTGCAAGAATTGATTATAAAACAGAGAAATTGAGAATAGTTTTCATTTACAACTAAATGTTAGCATCATGCTTGTAATATTCACGATCATTATTCCCTTCTTCTGTGTTGCAACTTTAATATAAAACCACATGCAACTTTACAACATGTGTTACTTTGGCACACTTGGTAAGGTCTCACCTCTGTAAGGGAAGCTAGCCTGGAATTTTGGTTGAGGTATAATTTGAGTATATCGTGGAGAACTTCGAATGGGCAGGGAGAAATTATTTCCAGTGGAGCAGAGTCTAAGCCTAGGAAAAACCTCCTGAAAGATTAGAGTCAAGCCTTTCAAGAATAGTATCAGTAAACACTTAAACAAAGAGAAGATGGTATAAGTTTGAAATGTGGTCTATAAATGGCAACCGATATTAGTTCAATTGTTAACTCAACAACGGCTTTTTCTCCACTGCCTTCTGGTTTTTGAACCGATCTGAAAAACCCTAACACTACTTCGGACTACATTTCTTTTTGTCTGTCTCAACTTGCAATTGTGTGGTTCTGTTTATTTCGTCGTGCAAGTTATGCATAATTTATGTTAAGTTGATGTTAACATGTTTGTAATGCACTGTGCTGCTGCTGCAAAAAGCTAATTTCCATGGCATTTATACCCTATGTATGCCCCTGACAATAAACTTGAACTTTAAAATTCAAGATTGAAATTTTTTTGTTAATCAAACGTATTAAAGCTTACAGTGCAAAGGCAGGTGCATTGAGCTAGGTCATACATTAGCCTTGATCTCAATGAATGATAAAACAGGCTCAAGTGACTGAATATTCTATTCTTGTTCCTCTATTCAAGCAATTACGAACATAATCTAGGCTGACATTTATACAACTGTGTCTTGGCATTTAACAGTCTAGCTTTTAATTAATGGTGGAAAGATTTTGGGTAGTCAGGAGAAATCCAAAAGCCTTCTATGAGTATGAGTAATTTGGATAGTAAATGGAGGGGTTGTGGGGAGGGCAATTGGGGAACCAGAAGGTAATCTGTGCATAGAGGTGAAGGGCAGGGCTGGTATATCAAATAAACTATTAAGGAGGATGATATTATCTATATCTCAGCATAACTGGAGGTAGTAAAGATAATGGGCGAGGTGATAATTGATATTAGAAAGCTGGAATTGCTGACCATCAGTAAGTAACCTGGTTTAGAAGAGATACATCCCACAATGCTGACGAGGGTGGGGGGGGGGGGGGGGGGGTCCAGAAGGGCTTGCCATGGTCAGTCAGTCATACAGGAGGTGCTAAACAGCTGAAGAATTATTCAAAAGTCATGCCAAGCAATACAGGTTGATAGTTTAATCCCAGTGATTGGGAAACTTTTAGGAATAGCCATTTGGAATTGTTTTAATTAATAAAGGAGACCCAGTACAGAAATGTGAAAGGCAAACTTTGCTTGATGCATCTTGTTTAATTTTTTGACAAGTTATCAGAAAAGAAAACGATGAAGAGAATGGAGTAGATGCTGCCTCTATGGATGTTCGGAAAGCCTGGACAAGTCCCACATTAAGGGGTGGTTAGCAGGATTAAGGTCTGTGGAAGATAGGGGTCACTGGCAGCATGGATGAAAAACTGGCTCAAGTACAAAGCAGGATCATGGTAAACAGTACATTGGACTGAAGAACAGTAGACAAAGGTGTTCCACAGGTGTGAGTGCTCAGAACACCACCTTTTGACACATATTCATGACTTGACTTTAGGTGTGGGGGATGAAATTACAAAAATTGCAGATGACACCAAATGTGGCAATGTGGTAAACAGTGAAGAGCAGGATAACAGACTGGAAGAGGACAATGGGTAGGCCGGATGAATGGCAGAAAAGTGGCAGGTGAAATTTAATACAAAATCTGAAGGATATAATAGGGATTAAGTTCTGAAGGGTGTGGAGGAACAGGGGCACGTGGCACAAGTTATGTTGAACCTCCATGAAAAACTGCTGGGCCACAAGGAGTACTGTGTCCAGTTCAGGTCACCACACTTGAGGAAGAATATGAAGATACAGATGGGCTTTGACATACTTGATTGGTTCTGGGGAAGAGACATTTCAGTTGCAAGGTTAGACAGGTGACTGGATGGTGGGGGACAGAAAGCAAGAAATCATAGGCCAGATAGCCCAACATCTGTCATTGGAAAATGCTGGAAGCCATAAGGAAGAAAACCATAATAGTATTAAGCAAAGTCAGCTTGATTTTATGGTTCTAAATTGAGGGAAGAGCTGATTTCAATAACGTAAGAGAGGACCTGCAAAAGTGGATTGGGAGCAGATGCTTGTGGGTAAAACAACATCTGATAAGTAGGGGTCTTTTAAAAGCAATGTAGTAAGAGTTTAAGGTCAGCATGTTCCTGCGACGATAGAAAGCTAAAATGGCAAGATTAGTAAACCTTGGTTGATAAAGGATATTGAAGGTTTGATCAAGAAAAAAATGACAGCATATGGCAAGTGTAGGTAAATGCAACCGTGTGCGTCCTTGTGGAATATGGGGGGTGTAGGAGAGAACTTAAAAAAGAAATTAGAAAGGTGAAAAGGGTCCATAAAACAACCTTGGCAAGTAAGAGTAATGAGAAATATTAGGAGTGAGAGGGTAGCCAGGGGAAGAATGGGCCCCACTAGGGACCAAAGAGGTCATCAATGTGTGGGGCTGGGCAATGTGGGTGATGTCCTAAATGAATAGTTCTCACCTGTATTCACCAAGGAGAAGGACTTTGAATACAGTAAATTCAGGGAGAGGCACACTGATATTCTAGAACATTTCAGTTTTAAGATGGAGGTTTTAGATGTCTTGGATAAATCCCTGGGGCCTGATGAGATTTATCCAAGGAAATGAAATTCAACCCTTCAGTGGTATTAAAAGCTGGTTTTTATCTGAGAGAACTGCACCAGAGGTCATTCAGACCAGTGGTTGACATTATTTGGAAGTCAGAAATAAAGTGCTCAGATTTGCAAATTTCTGACATAAGAACGAAAGGCGTTAACTCACACAGAGATTTATTAATGCACCATTAACAAGGTTTTCCTCTGTGCAATGCCCTTCTTTGGGTTGCACTGATCCAATGCCAGTCCTGCCCTTTTTTGAATCGTGTTTCATCAACGTGAAGTGAGTAAAAGGGATGTTAAACAAGTTCATGAAAAGATTTCAAAATCTGGAAACTACAGTTGCCAGAAAAATGCTGGAAATGCTCAGCAAGTCTGTCCATCTGTGGGAAGGGAAACAGAGTTCTGACAAAGGGTCTTTGACATGAAACATTTGCTCTGTCTCTCGTTTCACAGATGCCACCTGACCTGATGAATATTTCCAGCATTTTCTATTTTTATAATGAAAAGATTCAGAAATTGAGCGCAAATACCATTTTGAGAGGGAACCACAATTTATAACGAACATACAATTTAATATGAAGAATTAGATAAAACAAGAATCATAAACTAAATTGTTTGAAAATTTTTGTTAGAAAAGTTCTCGGCGAAATTAGAAATGTGTTTAGTCTCCAGCAATGGACTATGATAAGACAAGGATATGTCAGGGCCACTTGCAAGAGATACTGCACTGATTGTGTACGTCCACTTGTACATCCCCCCCCCTCATGAATTTTCATTCCTGCCTTCACATATTCCTGTCCTGCTTTTTCACTTGCTTCCAACTGCCACCACTACTCTGGGACAAACTCAGTATCTGTGAAAAAGTTTTTCTTGCTTTGCAGAAACCACTTCCCATTTTTGTTACTATCCTGCTTAGCTGATTTTATATTTGGTCTCCATTTATTTGTCCATTCAGCTGGAGTCATGCTCTGCAGGCTACTCTGTGTTCAAATACAGCCACCCTATAAACTTCACTTCACATTTTGTGAGTTGGTGCAGTAAAGAGCAAGTGACAAAGAGAATATTTTACAAAATATATGGAATTAAAAGTTTCATTCCTCTGGAATTGCTCATTGATCTGTCCAGATGATGTGGATGTGGTGTACATGGATTTTAGTAAGGCGTTTGATAAGGTTCCTCATGGAAGGCTCATTCAGAAAGTCAGGAGGCATGGGATCCAGGGAAACTTGGCTGTGTGGATTCAGAATTGGCTCACCAACAGAAGACAGAGGGTGGTGGTAGATGGTGGAGGTAGATGGTGGAGGTTGGTGACCAGTGGTGTTCCGCAGGGGTCTGTTCTGGGACCCCTGCTCTTTGTCATTTTTATAAATGACTTGGATGAGGATGTGGAAGGGTGGGTTAGTAAGTTTGCTGATGATACAAAGGTTGGTGGTGTTGTGGATAGTGTAGGAGGTTGCTGTAGATTACAACAGGATATTGATAGAATGCACAGCTGGGCTGAGAAGTGGCAGATGGAGTTCAACCCGGAAAAGTGTGAAGTGCTTCACTTCGGGAGATCGAATTTGAAGGCAGAATACAAGGTTAATGGCAGGACTCTTAGCAGTGTGGAGGAACAGAGGGATCTTGGGGTCCACGTCCATAGATCCCTCAAGGTTGTCACACATGTCGATAGGGTTGTTAAGAAGACGTGTGGTGTGTTGGCCTTCATTAGTCAGGGTATTGAGTTCAAGAGCTGCGAAGTCATGTTGCAGCTCTATAGAACTCTGGTTACACCACACTTGGAGTATTGTGTTCAGTTCTGGTCGCCTCATTATAGGAAGGATGTGGAAGCTTTAGAGAGGGTGCAGAGGAGATTTACCAGGATGCTGCCTGGATTGGAGAGCATGTCTTATGAGGATAGGTTGAGTGAGTAAGGGTTTTTCTCTTTGGAGAGAAGGAGGATGAGAGGTGACTTGATAGAGGTGAACAAGATAATAAGAGGCATAGATCGAGTGGACAATCAGAGACTTTTTCCCAGGGCGAAAATAGCTCACACAAGGGGGCATAACTTTAAGGTGACTGGAGGAAGGTATAAGGGGGATGTCAGGGGTAAGTTTTTTTACACAGAGAGTGGTGGGTGCGTGGAATGCACTGCCGGCAGAGGTTGTGGGGGCAGATACATTAGAGACATTTAAGAGACTCTTAGACAGACAAATGAATGATAGAGAAATGGGGGCTACTGTATGTGGGAGGGAAGGGTTAGATAGATCTTAGAGCAGGATAAAATATTGGCACAACATTGTGGGCCGAAGGACCTGAACTGTGCTGTAATGTTCTATATTCTATGACTATTATAGCATCAAGCCATTTGTCACTTAGCAGAGCATATAGGAAGCACAGTTTGTGACAGAGTTATAATCTGTGAGCAATTTCACAGAGGTCTCTGCTAATTTTATTTAAGGAAGATGTCTAATTGGTCAGGAATGCATCAAGCCTAACGATGGAAGAAGTCAACTTCCAATATTAACACAGCTTGTGAAGGAATGAGGGACAGAAGGACAAGGTTGAGAGAGATTTTAAAGTTACACACAGATTCCAGATGTCACACTCTGCCATGGCTGTAAAGAATCTGTTTCTAGATTCAAAAGATCTAAATCAGTCCAAAGTTTCATAAAATTGTCCTGTATTCTGGGTTAAATTATACTTTTACAGGTCCATGTAGAAAAAAAGAAATAACAAATCAAAATTCATATTGCTCTTCTCATATGTGGAGGCTGTCATTCTTAAAGGGTAAAAGAAACGCATTGAAAATTGTCAATAAAATGTAAACCACTCTGCTGTAAAGCACAATCACCTAAATTAATTTAAAAATCTTTAACCCTGTATTAGAATAGGTGGGAAGTCTAAAATGCAACTACAAATCAATCTGGCACAGTAATTGATTTCTTATCGCCAAAAATAGCACCTTTCACATTTGGGAAAAAAAAATCAAATTGAGGCAAAGACATCATTACCTTTCAGCGTGGCTGAAAGATGATGAACACACGTTCATTGTTATTTTAGGACTGTATACAACATTATTAGTTGCAATCTGTTTCAGTAGTATCAGCAAAACTACCTAAATTACATGGAATAAACTCATCCGTAGAGAGTTCAGTTCATCCAACTACCAAGAGGACTGCCTACAATTTTATTTGGAAAAAGTCAAGAATATTCAAATTCTCTACAGTCTATACATTTTGTGGAAGTTTTTTTCATAACGGATCCCTCTGTTGTGTTCACTGGTTCAGTCCCCACATCAGTCTCAATGGTGCCCTCTTCTGGAGTTTTCTGATACTGACTTAGCAACGCTGCTGCACAAATCTACTCTCAATTCTGAGCCCCGCATTGCCTCCTTCAAATGACAGCCTTCGGCAGCGCTGTGCACAATGTTTACCCTTTGCAAATACTTGTAACACATGTACTCACTACATTCTATATCGAGATGCATGCCCAATATTCCCAGCCCCTGCTTTCAGCTGCATTCCTGGGAGCTGGGGGTCAGAAAGATGGGAATGTGTGGCAGGAGGTGGGGATCAAGAATGGGGCTGGGTCTGTGGAGCTGGAGACTGGAACTTTGCTGGGAGTGGGTGCAGGAGAATGGGTGAAGAGGCTGAGAAGAGGGGAGGAAGGCAGCAGCCAAGGGCTCCTGAGCCTGAATTTATCTGCATGTACTGGAGAGAATGTGGAACCTGCCAAACGGCACCTACACATGTGGAACCTGCCAAATTTGGTGTGTGTGTTACTTCTCATGCAGCAGAGCCTAGTTTTCAATTGTCTCTGGTTTTCCTTGCAACGAACTAAGACCTTGCTGTGAAGTCCACGGTGTGCAATAGCTACCCCACATTAAAAAAGAACTAAGTACAGGCAACTTCCATTCCACAATATCAAGTTTGGATGTAGGATGTCAGGACCCTCACAGACAATCCCAAGAGTGAAAGATCTGAATACTGCTCTGCTTCTGAATGCTGGACAGCACAGTGGTGCAGCTGATAGAGCCACTGTCTCACAGTAAGAGTGAGCTGGGTTCAATCCTCATCTCTGGTACCATCTGTGTGGAGTTCGCACGTTCTTCCTGTGACTGCATGGGTTTCCTCCAGATGCTCCAGTTACCTCCTATATCCTAAAGCCATGCCGGTTGGTAGGCTAATTCTCAGTTGTACTTAGCCCCCAGTACGTAGGTAGTGGTAGAATTTGGTGATAGTTAATGAAAACGTGAGAAGAATAACAAAAGGGAATAACCTTAGATTAGTGTAAATGGATGGTTGATGGTTGGCATAATCTCGGTGGGTTGAAGGGTCTGTTTCTGTATCTCTTTAGACACTGCTATCAGGTTTGGGAACTCGGATGCTTTGACATTGATATCGCTGCCCTGAGTGACATTTGACAGGCAGGTGATGGCCAGTTTAAAGAACAGGGCAGTGGATACATCCTCTTCTGGAGGGGCCAGCCAGAAGAATGTTGTCTTCCAGGACTGAGCTTCATAGAGACATACAGCACAGAAACAGGTCCTTCGACCCAACTGATCCATCCCAAGATTCCCATCTAATCTAGTCCCATTTGTCTGTGCTTGGCCCATATTCCTCTAAACCTTTCCTATCCATGTACCTGTCCAAGTAACTTTTAAATGTTGTTAATATACCTGCCTCAACCACTTCCTCTGGCAGCTCATTCCATATACTGACCATCCTCTGGGTGAAGAAGTTGCCCCCTCTTTAAGATTCTTATTAAATCTCTCCTCTCTCACCTTAAACCTAGGCCCTCTAGTTCTTGATTCCCCAACCCTGGAAAAAAGACTGTGAATTCACCCTATCCATGCCCCTCATGATCTTATACACCTCCATAAGATCATTCCTCATTCTCCTACACTCGAATAAAAAAGTCCCAACCTGCTCAACCTCCCTTCATAATTCAGTCCCTCAAGTCTGGACAACATCCTGGTAAATCTCTTCTGCATTCTTTCCAGCTTAATGGCATCTTTCCTACAGCAGAGTGACCAAAACTGAACACAATATCCCAAATGTGGCCTCACTAACATCTTGGACAACTGCAATATAACGTCCTAACTTCTATACTCAATGCCCTGGCTGATGAAGGCCAGTGTGCCAAAAGCCTACTTCATCTACTTGTCTACCTATATTATCAAAAATGGGCTAGGCCACTGTCTCATTAACTCCCTTTGTGAAATCTGTGAATGCCTTATTATCCTTTGGCTCACTCTAATGTGGAATCAATGATCATCAGTGCATATGCCCCAATCTTAGAAGTTTTGGATGAGACCAAAGGAAGACTTCTAAACCCATGGAAAAAATCCTGGTCTGCATTGCGGGGGAAACAAACTGATCCTCCAAGCAATGTCAGTGCTAGGTGGGAGGAGAAGCAACCCTCTGGCAAGGTGTGGTTGGCAAAGGAGGAGTAGGATAGGCTCTCTCCAACAGGGTCCTACTCTATTCTGCCCTGAGTGTGGAGCATAGTCTTATCATAATTAACACCCTGTCTTGTCAGTGGGATTAACACAAGAATTTATGGCAACACCCTCCGTGGCAACTGTTGGATTATATCAGAGTCCTGTGAGGGACAGCGAAGATGTCCACATCATCCGCACCGTGACCAGGTACTGATGACCGCTGGACTGACCTCCTCTTCATTTGTCATCTTAAGTAAATCAACATCAAAGCTTTCTAGGTCATCACAATGGTGTTTCTTCTGAGATAATGCCTCACAGAAAACCTGTCCACTCCCAGCCTAAAAGAAGGAGAGTGCCCACAGTTTATGGGCTGCCTAGAAGTCCACCATCATTGGCACCTGTGAAGAGAGCCTCGGTTTTTCTACCAAGAAGAACGAGGACTTGTTTGGTGAGAATGATCAGGAAAGTGAGGAGCTAATACAATCATAAGCTGTTCCCAAACTGGAAATTCCAACAATCCCAATGGGAAAAGGAACAGCTCTACATGCACCAGAATGAAAAGTCCAACAGAAAACCTGTGAACTAAAGGATTGATAGAGGTAGTGCGGGTAGTTCAGCAAGATGTGAACATTCAGTAATGTTCACTTTATTTTTGAAATTTTTGTAATTAATCTCTCCAAACTACGTGATGATCTTGGTCACCTAATCTCTGAGTTTTTTTTAAATACCATCTTTGTCAATGGAGATGATGGTAACCAAAATTCCATGCCAGGCACACCACCACCCACATTTTGCAGGTTCTTTACCAAGGCTGCTCCTAAGACTTTCAGGATCTTTATTTCCCTTCTAGACTTCCATCATCCATGACAACATTAAATAAACTGGTGTGCAGATACATTTTGGAACCATTAGGAAGTATCTTGCTATTCTTCCAAACCTTAAATGAGATGTTTCTGACCAGAATCTTCTCTAGCAGATTCTCAGTCCTTCCAAAAATTCCAGGATTTCAATAAATCCCATGCTGCTTTAAAAGATTCTCTGTGCTAGATTTTATACCAATGCCAAAACTGCTACACAGTTTGATAGAGATTTAAAAAAAGCACCAGGGAATGCTGCCAGCAAAGAGCAATATCTATTGTTATGCTTACAGTTCCTCCAGACCAGTACTAGGTCATACTTTAGTAAGCTTCATTTACAAGGTTGCTAAATTATCATCTCAAAACCAAAGTGACAGTCACTCAGGAAGCAGCATTTTAGCACGCTCCCACTACAAAACAAGGATCATCATTTCTGATTGTGCTCAATCTCCTTTCACTAACATTCTTTCTTTACTGGAATAAGTTACAGGAATCTGACAAGCTGGAAGTAAAATTGAAATCACAATTGTCACACTCTCAAGAAGTCTGTTCCACACAAGAAAGCTATTTAGGTCTATCATGAACCCTCAAAGAGCCTTGATCAAAATCAAACACAGAAAATGCTAGGGATACTCATCATGTCAGGCAGCATCCATGGAGATGAGAGAGAGAGAGTGACAGCCAATACCGATACCAAGAGAGTGAAAGGTAATAATTTACATTAATGATCCTTTCTCAGAACTGGAAAACTGAGAAGAGATGAGTTGCAGTGAGGGGGAGGGATGGGGGTCAACAATGGGGATATCTATGATAACGTAGAGACCAAGGTGACACAATTACTTTCAGTGGCACCTGAGAGGGAAATAAATACTACTTAATCAAGGTCAATCTGCCTAGAGGAGCATAGAATAAGAGTGACTCTGACCTTCCAGTTTCCTGATACTTTACATCTCCATCTCACTCCCACCTTCACTTGCCGGTCTTTGCTTGTCCCAACAAAGCCCAACGTAAGCTCAAGAAACAGCATCTCATCTTCCATGTAGGTGCACCACAACACTTGGGGGCTCAAGATTGAATTCAATAATTTCAGATAACCAACCTTTCCTGTTTGTGTCAGAGTCAGTCAGCTGTGATGCAAGGTCATCCATGTGTAACAGTCACTTAGTTTTTCTCTCTCCACAGCTGCTATCTAATCTGCTGAGCATTTCCTGCACTCTCTTTTATTTCAACTTTCCAGTAACTGCTCAGTTCTGCTTTTCAAAACTGCAGCATGTATTTTCCCCGCTCTCACTGCCCTCATTCATCTTCTTCTGTCAATCATAACTGTCATCTGAGAGAGGGAAATTATTGGTCTCTACACTGTCACAGTCATTCCCTTTGTTCTCTCCACCCATTTCCCTCTCTGCAACTTAATATGTGTTGGTGAAGGGTCACTGTAACAAGACATTAGCTCTTGTTTCTTCCTCCACAGATGTTGCCTGAACTGTTGAGGATCCCCAATATTTTCTGTTTTTATTTCAGCTTTTCAGCATCTGGAGTTTTAAAAAAAAATTACTTCTTAATTACCTTTAAAATTAACAAGGTGGAAGTCTCTTGTTAAAGTACTTACATGTACAATTATCTTCTTTCATTTTCATCCTTTCACCACTGTGCTGTCTGATTTTCATTTCTAAAATGGGAATCATACTATTCATTTAACATGCATTTTAACTTCATTAAATTTATTTTAGAATGTTAATCTAATTCTTGTGTTTTAGCACATGCTCAGAAATTCCAAATAATGTCTAAATTCTCTGCAATGATGAACTCTTAAATGGCCAGAATTGGTTCAAGTGCTTTCAATAGTTGAGTGTCAGCAATTTATTTCTTATAAGGCAATGATCTCAAAGCTGATCTTTGAATTATTTTATCAATGTGATTACTTAGAACCTAGTTACATCTCCTTAGCACTCTAAGATAGATTCTGTGTGCTCCTCCCCAACCCCATTTTAATATTACCAGCATTGATCAAGATTTTCAGGATTAGAGAATTTTTTTTATTTGAAGAAATAACCTTTTAACATTGGTGGAAGAGTTCAAGCCACAGAGATACAACCTTTAAATAAGAGCCAAGTGACATTAAGTGACCATTTCACACAAAGGTTGCTACACCTATCAGACAGTGAATGCTCAATTAATAATTGTGAACTGAGGTTAACAGAATTCTGCTATCCAATGGTATTAGGTGATGAGGAGCCAAGGTGTGGATGGAGTTAAGATATGATTCGTGTCATGAATTCATTAGATGGCCCAACATGTTTGAAGAATTGAAACTCAAGGGGCTGTAGAAGCAACAATTGCTTCTCTCCTACTCCTCTAACAAAACAGAACAGTTTTATCACTGTTAGTGTGTTACAATTACTGGGAGGGAATTAACAAGAAGCTACCTATCTGTTAGTTATTCTTAAATATATCAAGGCCATGAGATAGTAATCAGTTATTAATGAGCGCAGTTGTGTTTGCACCAGAAAATCTATTGGTCATCTTACTCCAGAATCAACTAAAGCTTATTCAAGACTGAATACTAATATAGAAATCCACTGCACTGGCCGAGTTTCAAACCAGCACAATGAGCTAAACCAAACTGTGCACCTCATCCATACAGTTGTACAGCACAGAAACAGGTCCTTCAGCCCATTGTGCCCATGGTGAACTTCTTGATCATCTACACTCATCCTGTTTCCCTGCATTAGGTCCGCATGCTTTTTTTGCCTTGCCAATTTAAGTGGCTGTCTAAACACCTCTTAAAAGTAGTAATTATATCTGACTCTACACCTCCTCTAGCAGCGAGCTCCAGATATCAGCCAAGCTCTGTGTAAAAATACTTTCCCTTCATATCCCCATTAAAACTCCTTCCTCTCCTTAAACCTATGTCCTCTTGTTTTTGATTACCTGGTCATGGGGAAAAGATTCTGATTATCCTCATCTTATGCATCTTATAATTTTATATACCCCTATCAGGTCACCCCTCAGCATTCTTCATTCCAGGAAAAACAAGCCCAGCAAATCCAATCTCTCTCCTTAACCAAAGTCCTCGAATCCAGGCAATATCCTAGTGAATCGCTGCACTCTCTCCACACCAACCATATCCTTCCTATGATGTGCAGACCAGAACTACACATAATACTCCAAGTGCAGTCTAACAAGTGTTTTGTAGAATTGCAACATAACATCCTGATCTACCAAGGCAAGCACCACCCTATCTATCTGTGTCGCACTTTCAAAGAACTATGGATTCCAAGGTGTACATGGGCACAGTGGAAACCCCAAAGTCCCTCTCTTCATCAACAATACCCTACCATTTAGTGTATACACCCTACCCCTATTTGACTTGCTGAGGAATTGAGAGATTTAGCAGGTTGATGCCTGGGATGGAGCAGTTCAGTTATGAGGAAATGAGAAGCTAGGTCTGTTCTCCCTCGAGCAGAGGAGGTAAGGAGGGGTAAGATAGATTGAAGGAAACATTTCCCCCAGCAGACGGCAGTGTGCAGGCGCAGGAGGCGGCAGCAGCGGTGAGAGAGCAGAGAGTCAACTGACCCAGCGAGTTTTCTTTCTCTCTCCTTGATTGGATTCTTTAACCATAAAAGAGAGGTCAGGTGTAGTGAAGCGGCCATCGTTGGAGCAGCTATCGTTGGAGTGGGCCAGAGTCAGAATGGGAAATTAGAGGCTTTGACTCAAGAGGCTTCGATGAGAAGAGGCCGAGGCAAACGAACAGATAATAAGGGCAAGATTGTCCTTTGATTGCTGCTGCTTTGGTCTCAGATTCCCGTGTAAGCAGGATGGCAGATATGGCAGTGGAATGTTTCTCCTGTAGGATGTGGGAATTCATGGAACTTGATGCTCTCCCTGATGACCACACCTGCGGGAAGTGCAGCCAACTTCAGCCCCTGAAAGACCGGATTAAGGAGCTGTTGTTGGATGAACTGAGGATCATCCGGGATGCTGAGCGAATCATAGACAGGACTTTCAAGCAGGTGGTTACACCCAGAGGGCAGGATTCAGGTAGTGGATAGGTGAGCACCGAGAGAGGTAGGGGAGAAAAAGAAGTCAGTGCAGGGTTCCCCTGTGGCCATTCCTCTCAGCAACAAGTATACCCTTTGCATACTGCTGAGGGGGATGACCTATCTGGGCAAGGCATCAGCAGCCAGGCCAGTAGCACTGTGGTCGGCTCTGAGGCTCAGAAGGGAAGGGTGAAGTCAGGCAGACTGATAGTCATAGGGAACTCGATTGTTAGGGGTAGAGAGAGGAGATTTTGCAACCGCAACAGAGACGCCAGGATGGTGTGTTGCCTCCCGGGTGCTAGGGTCCTGGATGTCTTGGAACGGTTGCAGAATATTCTGAAGGGAGAGGGTGAGCAGCCAGAGGTCATGGTGCATATTGGTACCAACGACATAGGCAGGAGAGGGGTAGAGGTCCTCCGCAATGAGCATAGGGAGTTAGGAAGGAGGCTGAAGAGCAGGACCTCCAAGGTAGTAATCTCCGGATTACTCCCAGTGCCATGAGCTAGTGAAGGAACGAACAGGATGATAGCACAGACAAATGAGTGGCTGGGGAGATGGTGCAGGGGGCAGGGTTTCAAGTTCTTGGATCATTGGAACCTTTTCTGGGGAAGGGGTGACCTGCACAAGAGGGATGGGTTGCACCTGAACTGGAGGGGAACCAATATCCTGGCAGGGAGGTTTGCTAATGCTACTGGGGAAGGTTTAAACTATGTAGCTTCGCAGGGGGCTGAGAACCAGAACAACAGGTCAGTAAGTGAGGGAACAGGCAGGAGGGCTGATGTCAGGGAATGCAGTATTAGGCAGATTCCTAATTACAGATGTGATGAGACGAATGGTTTGAAGTGTTTGTACTTTAATGCTGGGAGTATTATGGGCAAGAGTGATGAACTTAGAGCAGGGATCAGTACATGGAACTATGATGCTGTGGCCATTACAGAAACTTGGTTGAGGGAGGGACAGGAATGGGTGATTGATGTACCAGGGTTTCAAAGTTTTAGGAAGAATAGAGAGGGGGGTAAAAGAGGTGGAGGAGTTGCAATGCTAATTAGATAATATATCAGCTGCACTCCGGGAGACATAATGGAGGCTTGGACACAGTCTATATGGGTAGAACTTAGGAATAGGAAGGGTGCAATGACTCTCTTAGGGGTGTACTATAGACCTCCCAACAGCCACCGGGACATTGAGGAACGGATATGCAAACAGATTCGGGAAATTACAGGGTTGTGGTCATGGGAGATTTCAAATTCTCGAATATGGATTGGGACCGTTTCAGTGAAAGGGGGTTAGATGGGGCAGAATTTGTTAGCTGTATGCAGGAGGGGTTCTTAAATCAATATGTTGACAGTCCAACAAGGGGAGGCTATTCTGGACCTGGTGTTGGGTAATGAGCCTGGCCAGGTGACTCACCTGTCAGCGGGAGAGCAATTGGGGAACAGTGACCGCAGTTCATTAATTTTCAGGATAGCTATAGATAAGGATAGGTATGGGGCTAGTGGAAGATTTTTAAATTGGAGCAGGGCTAATTATGAAGGCATATGGCAGGAACAAGGTAGAGTAAACTGGGAACACCTTTTTGCTGGCAAGTCTACGTCGAACATGTGGAAAGTGTTTAAGGATGGAAAAGATGGATGTTGTAGAAGGATCATCTCTAGAGTCCGTATGGGTGGAATTAAGGAACAAGAAAGGAGCAGTTACTCTACTAGGAGTATTCTAATAGGCCCCCCGGTAGCAGTAGAGATATAGAGGAGCAGATTGGCAGGTAGTGTTTGGAGAAAAGCAAAAATAACAGGGTTGTTATAATGGGAGACTTCAACTTCCCAAATATAGACTGGAACCTGCTTAGTGCCAAAGGTTTAGATGGGACGGAATTTGTTAAATGTGTCCAGGAGGGATTCTTGACGCAGTATGTCGACAGGCCGACTAGAGGGAATGCCGTGCTAGATCTAGTTTTAGGAAATGAACCAAGACAGGTGAAGGATCTATTGGTGGGTGAGCATTTGGGGGACAGTGACCATTGCTCCATAACCTTTAAAATTGTCATGGACAGGGACAGGTGCAGAGAGGACAAGAGGATTTTTAATTGGGGGAAGGGTGAACTATGAGGTTATAAGGAGAGAACTTGGGAGTGTAAATTGGGATGTCCTTTTTGAAGGAAAATGTACCATGGAGATGTGGTCGATGTTCAGGGATCTTATGCAGGATGTTAGGGATAAATATGTCCCGGTGAGGCAGAGAAGGAATGGCAGGGTGAAGGAACCGTGGGTGACGAGAGAGGTGGAACGACTTGTTAGGGAGAAGAAGGTAGCGTACATGAGGTATAAGCAGCAAGGTTCAGACAGGGCCCGTGAGGAATATAGGGTAGCGAGGAAGGAACTTAAGAAAGGGCTGAGGAGAGCTAGAAGGGGACATGAAAAGGCGTTGGCTAGTAGGGTTAAGGAAAATCCCAAGGCCTTTTTCAAGTACGTGAAGGATAGGAGGATGGCTAGGGTAAAGGTAGGTCCAATTAAGGACAAAGGTGGGAGAATTTGCTTGGAGGCAGCGGAAGTGGGAGAATTCTCAATGAGTACTTCTCTTCGGTATTCACCAGGGAGAGGGGTCTTGATGACGCGGAAGGGAGTGCTGGTAGGGGTAATGTTCTCGAGGTTGTAGATATCAAGAGAGAGGATGTGTTGAAGTTGTTAAATAATATTAAGACAGATAAATCTCCGGGGCCTGATGGGATTTTCCCTAGGCTGCTTTGAGAGGCTAGGGAGGAGATTGTTGAACTGCTGGTAAGGATCTTTGAGTCCTCGTTGTCCACGGGGATGGTGCCGGAGGATTGGAGGGTTGCGAATGTTGTCCCCTTGTTCAAAAAAAGTAATAGGGATAGGCCAGGGAATTATAGACCGGTGAGCCTTACGTCTGTGGTGGGTAAGCTGTTAGAAAGGATTCTAAGGGATAGGATTTATGAACACCTAAAGAATCATGGACTGATTAGGGACAGCCAGCATGGCTTTGTGAAGGGAAGATCTTGCCTCACAAGCCTGATAGAGTTCTTTGAGGAGGTGACCAGGAAGATTGATGAGGGCAGTATGGTGGATGTGGTTTACATGGATTTTAGTAAGGCGTTTGATAAGGTTCCTCATGGTAGGCTTCTTCAGAAGGTCAGAGGCCAAGGGATCCAGGGAAGCTTGGCTGAGTGGATTAGGAATTGGCTTGCATGTAGAAAGCAGAGGGTTGTGGTGGAAGGAGTGCTCTCGGATTGGAAGGCAGTGACTAGTGGTGTCCCGCAGGGATCGGTTCTGGGACCTCTACTTTTTGTGATATTTATAGATGACTTAGATGAGGAGGTGGAGGGCTGGGTTAGTAAGTTTGCGGACGACACTAAGATAGGCAGTGTTGCGGATAGTGTGGAGGGCTGTTGGAGCTTACAGAGGGATATTGATAGGATGCAGAGCTGGGCTGACAAGAGGCAGATGGAGTTCAATCCGGAGAAGTGTGAGGTGGTACACTTTGGAAAGACAAACTCCAGGGCAGAGTACTGGGTAAATGGCAAGGTACTTGGCAGTGTGGAGGAGCAGAGGGATCTGGGGGTTCATATTCACAGATCATTGAAAGTTGCCTCACAGGTGGAAAGAGCAGTTAAGAAGGCCAATGGAATGTTGGCTTTCATAAATCGCGGGATTGAGTTTAAGACCCGCGAGGTGATGATGCAGCTCTACAAAACTCTAGTTAGGCCACACTTAGAACACTGTGTTCAGTTCTGGTCGCCTCTTTATAGGAAGGATGTGGAGGCGTTGGAGAGGGTGCAGAGGAGATTTACCAGGATGCTGCCTGGATTAGAGAGTATTGAATATGAGGAGAGGCTTAAGGTGCTAGGGCTTTATTCACTGGAAAGGAGGAGGATGAGAGGAGACATGATAGAGGTATATAAAATATTGAGAGGAATAGATAGAGTAGATAGTCAGCGCCTCCTTCCCAGGGCACCAATGCTCAAGACGAGACGGCATGGCTTTAAGGTTATGGTTGGGAGGTTCAGGGGAGATGTCAGGGGGAGGTTTTTCACCCAGAGAGTGGTTGGTGCATGGAATGCACTGCCTGGGGTGGTGGTGGAGGCAGATACATTGGACAGGTCAAGAGCTTGTTGGATAGGCATATGGAGGAGTGTGGGATGGTGGGATACGTGGGAGGAAGGAGTTAGGTAGTGTGAGGGTGGTTTGATGGACGGCACAACATGGTGGGCCGAAGGGCCTGTTTTGTGCTGTATGGTTCTATGGTTCTATGGATCAAATACATAGGGTACAGGACAGGTATGTCCCAATTAGAAGGAAGGACATGAATGGGAAAATAAGGAAACCTTGCATGTCCAGAGAAGTGATGAACTTAGTCAAGAAGAAAAAGGACAAGTATGTAGAGCTTCAGAAGTTAGGATCAGACAGAGAATGTGAGGACTATAAAGAAGCTAGAAGTGAACACAAGAAAGGAATTAGGAAAGCCAGGCGGGGCCATGAAAAGTCCTTAACAAGTACGACTAAGGAGAATCCAAAGGCATTCTATACCTACGTAAGGAATAAGAGGATAACGAGGGAAAGGGTAGGATCACTTAAGGATAAAGAAGGGAACCTACGTTTGGATGCAGAGGATGTGGGTGAGGTTCTGAATGAGTATTTCTCTTCAGTATTTACCCAGGAGAGGGACATGCAGGATGCAGAAATTGGAACTGAGGGTGTAAACACGTTAGGGCATTTAGAGGTCAAGGAGGAGGTAGTGTTAGGTCTCCTAAACAGTATTGACGTGATATACCCTAGATTATTGAGGGAGGCGAGAGAGGAAATTGTTGGGGCCTTGACCAGTATCTTTGTGTCCTCTTTGACCACGGGTGAGGTCCCGGAGGACTGGCGAGTGGCCAATGTTGTTCCTCTATTTAAGAAAGGAACAAGGCAAAATCCAGGGAACTATAGACTGGTGAGTCTCACGTCAGTTATAGGGAAATTGCTGTAGAAAATTCTTCAAGATGGGATATACGAGCATCTGGAATCCAATGGGTTGATTAGGGAAAGCCAGCATGGCTTTGTGCGGAGCAAGTCGTGTCTTACTAACCTGGTTGAGTTTTTTGACAGGGTGACGACAGAGATTAATGAAGGTAGAGCTGTGGATGTCATCTATATGGACTTCAGTAAAGAATTTGACAAGGACCCACATCATCGGTTGATCAAGAAAGTTCAGATGCATGGGGTCAGTGGAGAATTGGCTGTGTGGATCCAGAACTGGGTTGCCTACAGAAGACAGAGGGTTGTGGTTGAAGGACTTATTTGGGCTGGAGGCCTGTGAGTAGTGGTGTTCTACAGGGATCTGTACTGGTGTTCTACAGGGATCTGTACTGGGACCTCTGATGTCTGTGATGTACATAAGTGACCTGGATGAGTATGTTGATGGGTGGGTTAGTAAGTTTGCAGACGATACCAAGATTGGTGGAGTTGTGAATAGTCTAGAAGACTGGTGACGGATACAGCGTGATATAGATCAGTTGCAGGTGTGGGCAGAGAAATGGCAGATGGAGTTTAACCTGGATAAATGTGAGGTGTTGCACCTTGGTGGGACTAATGTCAAGAGGCAGTACACTCTAAAGGGCAAGACCCTTAACAGTATTGAAGAGCAGAGACACCTTGGGGTGCAAATCCATGGCTCACTGAAAGTGGCTACACAGGTAGACAGGGTGGTAAAGGCCGCTTATGGAATGCTTGCTTTCATTATTCGAGGTATTGAGTACAGGAGTCAAGAAGTTATGATGCATCTCTATAGGACTCTGGTTAGGCCACATTTACAGTATTGCGTACAGTTCTGGTCACCTCACTACAGGAAGGATGTTGAGGCTCTAGAGAGGGTGCAGAGGAGGTTTACTAGGATGCTGCCTGGATTAGAGGGCATGTGCTATCAGGAGAGGCTGGACAAACTTGGGCTCTTTTCTCTGAAGCGGCGGAAACTGAGGGGTGATCTGTTGGAAGTGTATAAAATTATGAGGGGCATAGGTAGAGTGAACAGGCACTATCTTTTTCCCATTATTGAGCGATCCAATACCAGAGGGCATGCATTTAAGGTGAGAGGGGCTAGGATCAGAACAGACGTCAGGGGTACTTTTTTTTTAAACTGAGAGAGTGGTGGATGCCTGGAATGCATTGCCTGATAGGGTGGTGGAGGCAGATTCATTGAGGGCTTTTAAGAGGGGCTTGGATGGGCGCATGAATGAGAGGAAAATAGAGAGGGATATGGGCATTCTGTAGGTAGGAGGGAATAGCTATGTCGGCACAACATTGTGGGCCGAAGGGCCTGTTCTGTGCTGTACTGCTCTATGTTCATATCAGAGGCAGATAAAATTAGAGGACATACGTTTAGGGCAAGGAGGAAGAGATTTAAAGGGGATTTCAGAGGGACCTTCACCAAGAGAACGGTAAGTACCTGGAATACTCTGCATGAGAGAACGGTTGAAGCTGGGTCTGACAATATTTAATAAGTGTCTAGATGAGCATTTGAATTGCTTAGGTACAGAGGGCTGTGGACTAAGTGCTGGGCGATGGGATGAATACAGAAGGGTGCCCACTGGTTAGCATGAACAAGTTGGGCCAAATGGCCTGTTTCCATGGTCTATGATTCAATGACTTCCCAAAATAGATCACCTAACCCTTGTCAGGATTAAATTTCATCTGCCAACACTCTGTCCAGCTTTCCATCCCGCTGTATCCTTACTATCCACAGCACCACCAACTTTCGCCTTTTCTGCAAACTTAGGTGTCACACCTCCTTCATTCACATTGAAGTCAATAATACATGACACAAACAGCAAGGGTCTCAGCACAGGTCCCTGCAGTACACCACTGGTCACAGACTTCCAATCAGAAAATCATCCTTCCACCACTACCCTCTACTTCCTCTCACCAAGCCAATTTTGGATACAATTAGCCAGCTCGCCTTGGATCCCATGTGCCTTAACCTTCTGGACCTGCCTACCATAAGGACCTTGTCAAATGCCTTTCTAAAGTCCATACAGACAATGTCTGCTTCCTGCCTTCATCAATCTTCTTAGTCATGTCCTCAAAAAACTTAATCAATTTAAGTGAAGCAAGACTTCTCCCACGCAAAGTCATGATGACGATCTCCGATCAGCTCCTGCCTTCCAAATGCACATAAATCCTATCCCTTAAGATTATCTCCAATAATTTCTCTACATCTGATGTAAGGCTCACTGGCCTGTTGTTACTTGGCTTATCCCTGTTGCCCTTCTTAAATAAAGGAACAATATTAGCTGTGCTCCAGTCTTCTGGAACCTCACCTTTGGCTAATGAAGATGCAAAAATCTCTTTCAGGGCCCAGGCTATCTCCATTTCTGCTTCCCATAGCAACCTGGGGGATAGATCTCATAGAAAAAAACGTACAGCACAGAAACAGGCCCTTCCTGCCCACAAAATCCAGCCCAGGGATTTATCAACCCTTATGTGTGCTGTGACATCTAACACCACCTTCTTGTTAATACTGACCTGCTTCAGATTATCCATGTACACCTCCTTGAGCTCACCATCTTCCATGTCCCTTGCCTTGGTGAATACAGATGAGAAGTCTTCATTTAGGACCTCCTCCACATTCCCTGCTCCACCCATTAATTACCCCTTTGGTCTCTAAGGGATAACTCTTTCTCTGGCTACCCTCTGGCACCGATATACTTATAGAATGTCTTGGGATTCTCCTTAATATTACTTGCCAATGATATTTCATGGCTCCTTTTTGCTCTACTTATTTCTTTCTTAAATTCTCTCCTACACACTCTATATTCCTCAAGAGACTTCCTCGATCCCAGATGACTACACCTGCCATATGTTTCCTTTTTTTATCCTGATCAAACCCTCAATATCCTTTGTCATCCAAGATTCCCTAATCTTGCCATCTTTGCCTTTCATCCTCATTGGAATATGGTGGTCCTGATAATTTCAAGTGCTGATTCATGCTCTAAGTTGATCTGACTTAACTGTAAGGCTCCTTGAATTAAAGTAAATGATATTATTCCGTTAGCTTGCTACCTACCTTTCTACAACGGAATTACCATAGCCTAAAATCTCATACAGCACAAAGAAATCAGATCGTACACCCACAGTGAAGCCAGATTTGTATGTTGTTAATGATTTGATAAAAAACTGACATTAAAAAATGTGTCAGGATTAAATATGAAAGCACTGCATTAGCTTCACTTATCCAACGTCAGTTTGGCTTGATTGCTGAGTTGATTGTTACTGGACCCAGCAGAAACACATGGTACAATTCCTGTAATAAACTACATCATTGTCACTTTGTGAAAATTTCGAAGACTTTGGTCAATCCAAATGGTAAAAATGCGATTCATCCCCAGTTGATTCACTATCTACTTGGTGAGATTTGAACACTGTTTGAAAACATTTTAGGCTAATTACACACGTAGTTAAGTCAGTAAAATTCCTTCTCGTATAACTCTTTGGCAGGTCACTTTCAAATGGTAACAGTTTGAAATGACAGCTAGAAAATAGCATAATTTATGAACCAAAACAAAATTGAATAATTCTAAATACTTACTCGTCTGCTGTTGTGGCTGTTGTTGCTTTGATTATCATGTAGAAGAGAGTGAGAGCACTAAGCACGCCAAAACTTGCAATAATAAGCCATTCCTCTGTTAACAAAGGAAAGGTAAATCACTCCAGGAACAGCAAGTGAAAAATGATGAGATTCCCCTACACAGAAGCAGTGGCTGCAGCATGAGTGGGAGAGACAGAGAGAGAGAGAGAGAGAGGGCATCCAGGATCAGGCAGTGAAGCAGAATCAATGAGAGTGCAGTGTGAGGAAGTAGAGAGCAAGATCATTAGGCATCAAAAGATATCATACACCATATGGAAACATCAGTCCTGCTGTACAACTTCTAAATAACATTCAATTGGAATTTACTTGTTGAAATTACTCCTGAGTCTGCACATTTCCAAAGTGTAACAAATTTTAAAAAAGATTGATAGAAAAATCCATCATTACTTGTTAACTCCTCTGAAGTACAATATTTCTTAATTCAATTTTGATAATATTAATCAACACATCCTTATTTGATTTCCTCAGAAAGAGAACAGTTAGGATCTCTTCACGTTCTTGTTGACAACTGTATCTCTGGTTCAATTCTCTACCTGTGCCAAAGGATCTGATCACAGATAGGACTGTCTTATTGCCAACACACAAATGTAAGGGCACAAGGGATGGGAAATAGATTCCTAATCGATCATAAATGAATCCCAGTGGAAAGCTACAGCATGTGTCCATACAGACATGAGATTAGTTATCATTCCACATGTTAGTTGATACTCATTTTCTACATTCAAGAGTGAAGAACAATGGAAGATCATCAGAGCTCGTAAATGCTCTAAATAATATTACTGGCTACCATGCAACTTGGTCAATATTTTCTTTTAAAATGAAAAAGAAAAGCTTCACAGAGAATACAGGAAGGATGTTTCATACTGAACAAACATATATATTCAATCATTGTCAAAGACCAGTTTAAAAAAAGGCAAAGCTTATATTGCTTTACACATATATTACGCCTGCTTCGTTGCACTAACTAGAAAGGAAACTTCAGAAGAATGTTCTTCTTCTCACAAGTGTGACATTGGTGCACCATGTGTCACCAGGGCAGCTCATCCATCTTTCCCCATTTTTGTTTCTAAGTTATTATCCTTGTTTTTTTGACACTGAAACAGAGGACACATTCAGCATCCTCTCCTGGTGTGATGGACTATCCAGGTGCAAATAATAATTTTCTCTCCATCTGCTGATCAGAATACACATTAAGTCTGTAAAAGTATTTAATAAAAACACCCACTCTCTGAGTGAAGTTTTCTGCCAGTATTGGCACTGGTTAACCTTGTGGCAAAATAGCATAACAAATAGCTCCCATCTTGAATGTCATTGAGATGAGCAGGAAATGGCATTTTTGCTATCTGGATTGTGCTCCCAAGATACAAAGCCATGCACCAGGTTTGGAGCTGCTGTGTTCTGATGGCACTGTTTTTGCACCTGACATGGCCCAGCCTCCATCAGTTTGTAAATTTCACAGCTCTTCTGTTCTATACCTCGTGCTGGTAGATGGGATTAGTTAGATTGGCATGGTTGTCACAGACATTGTGGGCTGAAGGGCCTGTTCCTGTGCTGTATTATTCTATGTTCTGTAGAAGCACATCAGCCAAGCTGTAGTTCTCCAGGGCTATTCTTGGGAAGGTACATTAGGACCAAGTACAGTGACTGTGTTGCACATCAAGCATTTTACCTTTTGCTGCCCAAATGTTTCTTTGTTAATGTTGGAATGTGAAAGAATCAAATGAGTAATTCAGTTATTTCTGCGTGAGAATGCAGGTTTTTTTAAGCTGTTCTGGGGACATGCATCCTGAGGTTCCAGCCACTTCTCAAGTAAATCCAAAACATACTTCTCTTTACCGCAAATAATGCTTCACGTGCAGGGGGACTGTGCTGCTGTCAGATACATAAAAACGGAGCAATAAAATACTCTGGCAGATGCTACATATACCTGGATCAGGTGGTTTAATTTTATTCCTCTAAAGCAAAATGGATGTAAATTGTGCATCAGGACAAGGATACAATCCTAACAGATGCTAGACAGGGCACAGAGGAGATTTATCAGAATGTTGCCAGGGCTGGAGAATTTTGGCTGTGAGGTATGATTGGATAGTCTGGGACCTGGAATAGAGACAGCTGATGGGAAATTAAATTGAGATGCATAAAATTATGAGGTTTAAGCAGGACAGTTAGCAAGAACTGCAGCAGAGAGGTCAATAACTAGGGGCATGGATTTAAGATAATCCATAGGAGGATTGGTAGGAAGCCAAAGAGACATCTTTTCATCCCAAGCATTGTGTAAGTTCGGAATTCAATGCCTGAAAAAGTGCTGGAGGGAAAAACTTGAAATCCTAATTAACCAGGGTATGGGATCAGGGTGGAAAACTTCTGTCAGGATGGACACAATTGATTGAATAATCTCCTTCTGTGCCTTAAAGGTACATGATTCAAAGATTTTGAGGGATGTGAGGCTACAAACTAGAAATAGATCACTGGCTATGTTACACTCTGACCAGTTGAACTATCAGAGGTCAACTGATTCTAGTAATATGAGAAATATTTAGAAATAGCAGAGGAAGAGAAAGAACAAAAAAAAAGTTTTAAAAATATAGAGAGTCATGCCTTCAAAAGGAACTTAAGTGCAACTATTCAAAAACCTGTTGAAGATTGTGGATCAATCACCAGAGTCTGGAGGTATCAGTATAGCAAGTCTTTACTTGAATGATATGAGCACGTAAGGGAGAACCTCTGATGAGAGAGCCTCCTAGATCATCAGAAAGCACTGCTTCTTCTAAATGTTTGAGATAAACACAATGGTTGACAGTTGATAAACAGTGATGTGACCATATGAGTACTGCTAGTAGGCAGGCAACAGCCTCCTCCGCTAGCCCTCCATGTTGTCCTCAATATCCTGCACATAGACCAGGACAGAGGCCTCCATCTATCAACCAGACCCCATCCTCAAGACATGTGGGTTAGTCCTTTCTTTAACCCTAACTTCCAATACTTGAGGCATCAAATTAATTAACATCCTTGCACTAACTGCCCTTGATACAGCTTGAACAGCCTGGATTAAAGACTCCCCTGTTCCTGGCCTCCTGAAATTCTTTCTTTGGTCAAGTATCTCAACATGCTTTACCAAGTTAGTTCACGGTGTTTTAACAGTGCAGAGTATTATTTTATACTGCACCGTATTCAATTAGTAGGTTACATAACTACAACTCATACAGTTAAGTCATCCTACACAAACATGTTGACATAAGGATCTTCAAGGCTGGTGCTTATGGTACATTTCTAAATTTCACCTCTCCACTAAGCTACGACTCCTCTGTTGGCCCCCCGACAGAAATCTGTACCAGGGAAGTCATGTTCGGCTCTGTTTCGATACCCACTGCACAGAATGCCAGGGAACCTGCAAAGGGCACTCTTCACCCAGTTGGACTGGCTCTGTATGTACTTATGGAGACGTGAGAGACTGCAGATGTTGGAATCCGGAGCAACAAACAAGATGCCTGTCTGACCCGCTGAGCTTCTCCAGCATCTTGTATGTTGCTCCTTTTGTACTTATCCCATGACATCTACATGAAAGCTACAGGAGGATATCCTTTCCCAATCACTGCCAGTCCTTGTGCACACTCTAATGTCCATGCTCTCCTTTGTTGGTACAGTCTACAACTTATGTAAAGCACAAAGAATCATCATCAATTGGACATTTACAGGAATATGAGAAACCATTTGAACCACAAGAGAATCTGTGTATTCAGTCCTACGTTCCACCAATATGAATTACCTTGAAAGTGGGTATTTGTCTGATTTCCTCATTGCCTAGCGTTAGGACACAGTAATACTTTTGTGAGTCATTCACATGTCCCATCAATTCTAGTAAATGTTCCAATATGTTAAGAATATCATACCTGAAACTAGTGACACAGTGATGGAGATGTTGTCTGAGAGAATTGTTTACGACAATTTCCGTTTGGTCTCTTGCATATATATTTAATACTGCCCTCTGACCCAGTCGGATACGTGGATAGGTGGGTGATAGGTGGAAACAGATATGGAAAAGAAAATTAGCTAGATGGAGCCAGGTGGGGGGAAGGAAGGGGGAAGGTAGAGTCAGAGGCTGGAAGGTGATAAGTGGAAGCAAATAAGGGAGGGATAATGGGCAGACAGATCCAGATGTGGGAGAGGATAGGAAAGGCAGGCCAAGGGAGAAGTAACCCAGGTGGATGGATGTATGGGTGATGGAACCAGGTGGGGGAAGGTAATGAATCCAAGTAATGGGGTGGGGGGGTGTGGAATAGGGGAATGGAAAAGGTGAGCAAAGGGAGAGAGAACCAAGCTGGACGTGGTGGATTACCTGAAATTGGAAAAATCAACGTTCATACCATTGGGCTGTAGTGGATTATGAGGTATTATTCTTCTAGTCTGTGTTTGGCCTCATCCTGGCAGTGGAGAAAGCTGAGGACAGACTGGCAGGTTGGTCGGTGTGGGAATGCGAACAGGAGTTGAAACGATATGCAACCAGAAGATCATGATGTCCATTACAGCCAGAGCACAGGTGTTCTGCAAAACTGTCACCTAGCCTACGCTTGGTCTTGCTGATGTAGAGGAGGCCACATCGAGAGCATTGAATGTAAGAGATGAGGTTGAAGAAGCTGCACGTGAATCTCTGCCTCACCTGGAAGGGTTATTCAGGTCCCTGGATGGACTTCATAGGAAATTAGTAGCAAAGGTGATAAAATTGATGAGCTCCTTACAGGAAGCAGCACCAATGCAGTCATCAGAATCAGGTTTATTATCACTGACATATGTCATGAAATTGTTCAATGCAGTATGTAATGTTTCTTCATGTTTCCTCCACTGCACTTTTCTTTCTCATGCTTTTCCTTTTTTCCTTTCTCCCTGAGCTCAGACCGCCTGGTCTTCAAGGGTGGTAAACCTGATATCACTCTTCTTTCAGGTCCACCAGTAGAATCCTCCTCTCACCTGGTATCGCGATCACTCTGCTGGAATCTGCACAATGAGCTGCAAATAGCCCTGACACTCTTGAGTGGTAACACGAACTCTTCTCCTGTCCTCACCTATTTAGCTGGTGACAGCCCTTGATTAATGGTATCATTGGTCATTATCCTGAATCCCTTCCATTGTGGTTTTAGTCAGTAAACCTGTACATCAGAAAGGACTATGGTATAGGATTTCCTTCGAGTTCAATATTTCCACAGGCTGCCCCTTTGATTATGAACAGAAACACAGGCCTTGTTAGTTAATAATTAGTTAACATGTGGTCTAGTCCAGATGGGAGCCAACACTGCCTTGGCTTAGTAACACTTTCACTATAATTGCATCCTTCTTTAGTTGCCCCTGGTTGGCGATAAATGGTTGCTGATTTATTCTGTCCATTAAATATTTAGGTTGATAACACAAGTCCCTTGTGTATTGGGTCATTCTGTCTCAATAAGTTCAAAGGCTTGCTACCGCCGGAAACAACCTCATTCGGGAATTGTATCGCTGCACTAACAATCTCTCTTGGTTCCTGTTCTTCTGCTGCCTGTTTGGCCATTCTGTTTCCTTCCTGTTCTTTGCTATCTGCCTTCTGCTGCACTTTCACCTTAACTATTGCTACCTCTTCTGGTAAATGCACCGCTTCTGGACAATTTCTGTTTATGGTAGGGAATGGCAGCCCAGTGTCGGTGGCGGTTATGGTTACCGGCTGTGCCCAGGCTATAAGACAGTTATGCATTAACGTGGAAGTATAGTTACTGTCAGGATGTATTTTAAACCATCAATCTTTTCCCATGCTGTAACGTCTCTGTTGGAGCTACAAGTTCTGCCACTTGGGGAAAATGTCCAACTGGCAGAAATCCCACTGCTAGTTCTGTACTCTAAGCTGTTACTACATCTTCTTCAGGCCTTTGCCTCTTCTACTTATCACCTACGTGTGCTCCTCCCCCTTCCCCCATCTTCTTATGCTGGCTTCTGCCCTCTTCCTTTCCAGTCCTGATGAAGGGTCTCGGCCCGAAACGTCGACTGTTTATTTCCCTCCATGGATGCTGCCTGACCTGCTGAGTTTCTCCAGCACCTTGTCCCTTGCATCCAATTTCCTTGATTTCTGGGTCACATGCTCACTTTATTTCTCAATTAAATACAATAAATAACACATTGCAAAAATAGATATAAAAAAGTTTACAGTGCTCCTTCTAAACATTGCCATCCCAAGGGTGATCACTGCAAAATATCCCCACATGCCTAGGTGGCTGCAGCATCAATTCTCAAGAAGCTCATCACCATCCAGACAAACCAGCCTGCTTGACTGGCATCTCATCAACATCCCTAAATCTTCATACCCTGCACAACCTTAGCACAGTCACTGTGTGTACCATTCACAAAATGCACTGCAGTTACTCATTCAGGCTACTCCAACTGCACCTCTCAAACTCGTGAACTCGACTATCAAGAAGAACAGGGCCGCAGAGGCACGCTGCCACCACAAACTAAAAGTTTTATTCCAAGTTGAACAACATCTTGACTGCTTTGCCAAGCGCCTACACTCCATCCACCACGGCCATCTTGAGGTCCCAGTTGCAAGCCACTTTAACTCCCCTCCCCATTCCCACACCAATCTGTCTGCCCTCGGCCTCCTCCACTGCCAAACTAGAGGACATATTCCACCTGGGTAGTCTACAATCCCACGGCAGGAACATTGACTTTTCTAATGTCAGGTAACCCACACCCCCTATTACTTTCTCTCCTTCTGATCCACGCAGGTCCTCTCACACACACCCTTCTTTCCAAACCACCCCTCGTCACCCAGTTTCTTTTCCCTCCCCCACCTGGTTCCATCTGCCTATCACCCACACATTCACCCACTGGGTCCCCTATTCCCTCCCCCCACTGTTCCCAACTACCCACCATCTCTCCCATATCCGATTCCACTCATCACCTTCCCTTCTTATCAGAGTCTGCGTCCCTTTGTTGAATCCACTTATCACCTCCCAAGCCTGTCACTGTCTCCATCCTTCCCTCTCCATCTTTTCATCTACCTCTCCTCACCTGGATCCACCTGTCGCTTGTCAGCTCCTTTATACTGGCTATTTCCCCTTTACACTGGTTATCTCTGTGTCTCCTAATCCAGGGTCTTGACCCGAAATGTTGACTATCCCTGTGTCTCCACAGATGCTGCCTGACTTGCTGAGTTTCTCCAGCAGTTCATTTATTGCTCCAGGTTCCAGCATCTGTGGTCCCTTGGGTCAGTATCTTGACTTTCATTACATTGTGTTTAAATCCTTCAACTCACTAACCAACACAACATGGAAGTATCTTCACCCAATGGACTGCAGCACTTCAAGAAAAAACAAATGGTGGTTCACCACCACCACCACCTCAAGGCCATTAATTGCTGGCCTTGTCTGAAAATAAATAAAAAGAACCTCTCCAGTCCTCAACTGTCCTCATCCAAAATCTATGTCCCTTCTTAATATCTCAGTGATTTGTCTTAATATACCTGTATATCTTTTCTCTAACGATTATTTTAAAATTAGCCTCCCTAACCACAACGCATCAGTGCTCTGATGATTCAAACAGACATGTCTCTCATTCTCCACACACTCCCACCCCTCCCCAAGGCCACAACAAGTACCTAGCCAAAATTTGTTATCAAGTAACTGGTCACGTTTGAGACCTTGGGTCTGGTACGGCAATTCGAATGCGCAGGAATGCAAGAAGCTGTAGAGAGTAGTGGACTCTGCCCAATACATCACAAGCACATCTCTCCCCACCATCAGTAGTATCTACAGGAGGTGCTGCCTCAAGAAGGCAACATCCATCATAGATCCCCACTATCTGGGCCGTGCCATCTTCTCACAGCTACCATCGGGCAGGAGGTACAGAAGCCTGAAGTCCCACACCACCAGGTTCAGGAACAGCTACTTCCCTTCAACCATTCAGTTCTTGAACCAACCAGCAAAACCCTAAATCACTACCTCAGTATGGCAACACTATGACCACTTTGCACTAAAATGGTTTTTCTGTTCTAGTAGTGTTCTTTCTTGTAAAATTTATGTTTTTTGTGTGAATGCTGCTTATAACTTGCTGTGTGCCTGTGATGCTGCTGCAAGTAAGTTTTTCATTGCACCTGTGCACACATGGACTTGTGCAAATGACAATAAACTCAACTTTGACCTGTTCCTTAGTGCAAACTCACCACGTACAACCACATCTGCTGACCTACACCAGCAGCCTAGCACCATGCTACAGGCAACATTCAATGCAAACCTTCCTTCACCTTCCATAGACAAGGACACAAACTTCTCCTACAGAAGATAATTAATTACCTATTGTTAACTTCACCTTTCCTGATTTAAAGTGTGAAATCAAACTAACATCTATTACTGAATTATACCCAGATAATTTAATCTCATAAATGTCCCAATATATTCCAACATATGGTGTCAGTTTTTTCCCACTTTTTCTAAACAAACCCTACTGTTGCACTGGCAGGTTTGTCACAGTTCATCCCAGTCTCCCTGATTAAAATTTTGTTTTCTGATATGCTACAAGCCCCCAGAATGAACAACTTTTTCCTCTTTATGCAACCAAAATTTCATCACTCCCAGATCCCAGGAAACGTGGTTATTTTGCATTGGCAAGGAACAGCCAAGCCAAAATGTTCTATGTCCTCCATTGTGCAAAGCCACAAACTGTCATTATATTGCACCCGACATCTGCAGACAAGCTCTCAAAACCTTTAAGCCACTGAATCCCTTGCCTCACTTCTCACAGCCCAAAAACCATTGTAACCCATCCAAAATGAAGAACAGAATCAAAAAGAAACAGCTATGGGTTGCCTCGAGAGCCCAAAGGGACACTTTCAGAAGAACACCCATTTAAAATCAAACAACCTAAATGAAAGAGCAGAGAGTAGAAAGGGTTAACTGCTCTGCAGACTTATCCACACTGGCAGCATTTCTAGAATGGGGTGCAAGTCTGACTGCCTGTCAAAATTAATTATTTTACACTGCATTTTACCTTTAAAAACTCACACAAAGTCCATCTTAAAGACCCAAAAATTGAACAGATCACTTAAATCCATAATGACCATCTTTAATATTGGTTCCTCTCACCCGAGAGACTCTGTGTGAGAGGAGCTAATCTGAAAAGCCAGGTTTCAGACTTACATTAACTGAATTAAACTGCATTTAAATGTTAGAATTAATACTAAATAACACTATTTATTTTAATTCAGTCTGCATAAGACAAAATTAATTTCTTGCTATAATTGAATTAAAACATCCTTTTTAAAAGCTGCATTGTCTGAGAATGAGACACCTTTGCTTAAAATGTGAACTTAAAGTTAAAATTATCGCTAATTCCCCACAATGACCAAAAACTGCAATGGTTAAAAGAAAATATGAAATCTTTGCAACCAAAACTTCAATCTTTTGTCTTTAGTTCAAAATTCTTTCTTAAACTCAGTATACAGAGTTGGAGACGAACAAACAATAAAAAACATCTATAGCCATTGAGTGCTTAGTGCTTGTGCCTGCTCTTGGTAAAGCAAGGAAGAACACACCTCTTCACGCAGCTTTAGAAACACTGATCCATGTGATGGGTTAGGAGCTCAAAGGTTTGCAAACTTTAAGGAACATCTCACAAAAAGCGGCATCTTTTTTTTTGACTATTGTCAATTTACTGTGTTTTAATACTAAGCAAAATCACCACGATAGAAAGTTTAAAGTGAGATATGAAGATCAATTTCTGCCTTCTACAGAAGGCTTTCTTTAAAAAAAGATTAGCTATGCAGCAATAAAGAAACAAAAGTTGAAAGGCTGGTCCTATGGCACAGCAGTTAGTGCTGCTGGCTCACAGCTCCAAGCACCTGGGTTTGGTCCTGTCCTGGGGTACTGGCTGCGTGGAGTTTGCATGTTCTCTCCATGACTGCATGGGTTGCCTCTGGATGCTCCAATTTCCTTCCACATCCAAAGACATGCAGATAGGTTCATTGGTGACTGTAACTTACCCCTTATTGAAGGCAGGAATGGCAGAATTGGCAGCGGTACAAGACATTGGTTAGGCCACACTTGGTGTATTGTATAGAGTTCTGGTCACCACACTACAGTAAGGATGTGGTAGCGTTAGAAAGAGTGCAGAAAAGATTCACCAGAATGCGCCTGGAATGCAGGGCTTTAGTTAAAGGAGAGATTGGACAGGCTGGGTTTGTTCTCACTGGAGTGTAGGAGGCCAAGGAGCAGCCTCATAAAAGTTTGTAAGATTCTAATGGGCCTAGATAGGGCAGGTGAGTCTAAAACTACAGGACACAGGTTTGACACGAGCGGGGAGACATTTAATGGAGATCTGAGGGGTAGGATTTTTCCTCCCTCACACGGAGGATGTTGAATATTTGGAATGAGCTGCCAGGAGGTGGAAGAGGCAGGTACAATAACAACATTCATAGGAAATTTGGACAGGTACTTGGATAGGATTTACATAGACCTAATGCAGGCAAATGGGATCAGTGTAGATAGGCATCATGGTTGGCATGGACGAGTTGAGCTAAAGAGCCCATTTCTGTGCTGTACAGATCTATGACTATGGGAGAATGAAAGAGGATAAATGGATATGAACAATACAGAGAAATGAGGAGCAAGGGAATGGGACTAACAGAATTGCTTCATGGGGGTTGGCATGGATTCAATAGGCTGACTGGCCTCCTCAAGTGTTGTTGTAAGTATAACACGTATGAATGAAAACATTAAAGGACTAACTTGGAGAAATGAGGGACCATTATTTTTAAAGACACTTAAAACTAGTGATATCACATGTAACTAATAAGATTGGAAAAGTGTAAATTCAAGGCATGTGTAAAAATAGATACCTCATTGAAACTACTTCATGGAAAAGCACTTTTGCATAACGCTTATAGCCATTGAGTGCTTAACGCTTATGCCTGCTCTTTGAAATACTATCCAATTACTTGCATGGTCTCTTCCATTTCCTGATATCTAATTCCCTTCTGTAGATTACTACTGAATCTGCTTCTGCCATCTTTTCAGGCAATAGATTCCAGATCACAATAAATCACTTTATTAAAACACTCTCAGCATTTCCCTATGCCTTCTTTTCATTATCGCCTTAAATCTGTCCTCTGATTATAATATGTGAGGGCATTAAGCAATCCAGTGACTTAGAAGAGCCAGACTTTCATTTATTTTAGAAGAAATATCCAGTAGGTCGCATGTATTTTGCCATTATATCTCACATTCTGTCCCAACATAAAGTCTCATGACAGTATTGAGATTTGATCAATGAAGCAAGTAAGATATTCAGCAAAACAGGTATTATGTTAGAGCAGTGAGAAGGTCATTGAATTAGCAGTGTGGCACTGAAGCTCAGTAGCACACCAACATTATAACAGATTGTTTCCATGATTGATAATACATCAGAAAGTGTTCCACAATTATCAAATCAATACATCTCAGTCTTATTGAAGATGTATGTTTCAAGGCAAACCATGCAATCCATAATTCCATCTGATAATTGATTCATTTTAAAAAGTATCACAGAAAGCAGTAGAAAAGATTTTAATATGAATGTGACAAGTATAAAGAAAATAATAGACATTGGAATTATTGGAATCTTATGTTTTTTAATGTTTCAAATGAAACAAAAATGTTTTTTTAAAAAAATACTTGCATTTTCATTAAAAGCTCATGGAATGAACAATTTTTTTTGGGGGGGTTGGGTGGGGTGGGGGTGATTGGTGGGGAATAGGAGAAGCGGAGGTGGACTGAGACAAATAAAGGCAGGTATGACTGAATGTGGAATAGCACCAAACCCTGACCTCCCAGGACCAAGCAACTTTAAATATGAAGTGAAAATTATTTTCTGCCACTCGGTGGCACCAATCTTCAAAGCAACCAGCATTTTAAAAGAGGAAAGCAGCTTTTAGTCATCCAGTCTCACACCAGCGGTCTACGAATGGTTGGACAGGGCTCCCTCCCAATTAGGCCGATGACACCTGTTAGCCTAAAACAATAGGTGGCAAAGTAATTTTTTCTATAAAACATATCGTTAAATGAAATTCATGTTAATTTATAAAAAGAAATGTTGCACACAATAGAATGGGAATAGCTATAATACAACTCTTTGGCATATTGTACATATATACCTGACATTTATTTTGATTAAAGTATAAGGATAAGAAATATTTTTAAATATAACATGAAGGATAATCAGTTCCTTTGCAAGAGAAAAAGAAAATCATGGCTCTGTTTTCTGCTTCTGAAGCAGGCATTTCTGGCGTTTAACAATACTGACTACAGAAAATCTTACTGGTTATGGTGACATTCATTTCTCTGGTTCGCGGTGCAAATTCTTCCTCCTGACCCATCTGCGAACTCCCCAAGAATCGTAGTGGTTCGAGACTGACGGAACCATCACTAGTGACATCAGTAGGCATATTTCTCTGATTGGCAAGTGATCCCCTTACCATTCTATCCACATTAAGTGATGAATTCTCTGCACATTGCAAGTCTGGCTGTAAAGGATCAATCAAACATTGAATTATGTGAGTGCATGTCATTAACCAAACTACTTCAATGAATGTTATAACATGAAGTGAGGACATCACCTCTATTCAAATCTCTGAATACCTGGCCAAGACCACAATACAGATTGATGCTAGTATTTGATGCTAGGATTGATGCTAGACCTCTTATTTTATAACGGCCAAAACTATATTTATCTTTAAAATTTGTCTGTCCCTTGTGGGCTAAACCATTATCCAAGATGTAAGGTTTATAACTGCGATCTCCATACTAAGTTAAACACAATGGACACAGTGAGTTTGTTGATGTGGGTTTTTTTTACTGCAAAAACTTGAGGATAAAGTAAGGGCAGAGATGGTCCCATTCCGGATCAGACATAGTTTTGAGACAAGGGTACATTTATTCAGAGTGGTGTAAATTCTTGAAATTCCATACTACAGTGGGCTGCAGATGCTCAGCTGTTGAATATATTCTGGGCTGATATCTGGACACAAGAGGAACGAGAAAGATATAGACTGAATGAGGAACGTGGACTTGAGGTCATGGATCAGTCACAATTTTAATGGGTGTCTGAGCAGACTCAAAGGATCTTTTCTTGTTATAGTACATCAAGATGCCGATTAAAACTGGCAATCAAATTTCACAAGAGGTCATGGAATTTTGAAATGAATTTCTTTCCAAATTTATTAATAAAAGAGTTTTAACAAATTGCAAAAGCACAATAATCATTTTGCTGACTGCATTCAACAGACTGAAAAGGATGGAAAAAGTCTTTGAAAGAATCAAATTTATAGAATACATATATTTTTAAGATAGCTGTTTTAGTTGTATCTTGCACTGTGGCAGCTTACACTTCACTTAAAATTAATGAATTGTTGAAAGCAGCATGGCACAAGGCCACCCAATACTTTAATAGAAAATGTAAACATATGATTTACTAAAACAGCATTTTATACTTACCAAGATTCCCAGTGCCTTCAGTATGTTTAGTTTGCAGATGGGGCAAGTACAGTGTTCATTTAGCCAAGGATCAACGCACTGTTTATGGAAGATATGCCTGAAACAATACACAATACAAATATTTTTAAAGTGTATGAACTATTTTAGTAAAAGTAGCAGAATACAGCTGTACAACTATTTTAACTTCACTTCCAAGATGGTTATCAATAAGGTGAACAAAAATTTTAACTGGGCAACCAGAACACCAAGCTACTTATGAAGATACAAGAAAAATTGCCTATGTTGGAATCTGGAGCTTTTTGCTGGAGGAACTCAGTGGGTCAAACAGCATCTGTGGAGGCAAAGAGATGGTCGATATTTAGTGTTGTGACTCTGCATCAGGCTTTTCTTAAACTTACAAAATCTCTTCCACTTTGAATTACTGGTGCTTGATGCAGCAATGATATACCAGTACCCTTTCATAAATATACCATTTTTCTCAGATAAACTACTACCACGGGCACAAAGACTCCAAAGCAAATGCCCTTTCCAAAACAAACCAACAATCAACATAGAACATTGAACAGTACAGCACAAGAACAAGTCTTTCGGCCACTATGTCTGTGTCGACCAAATTAAACTAATCCCATCTGCCTGCACATAAACCATTCCCCTCCATTCCCTGCACGTTCATGTGCCTGTCTAAATATCTTGTAAACATCACTATTATATCTGCTTATGCCACGTCCCTGCCACATTCCAGGCACTCACCACTGTGTGTGTAAAAAAAAACTTGCTTTGCACATCTCCTCTAGACTTTCCCCCTCTCACCTTAAAGCCATGCCCTGTATTATTTGACATTTCCACTTTGTGAAAAAGACTCACCATTTACCCTATCTGTGCCTCTCATAATTTTTAAAGACTCCTGTCAGGTCTCCCCTCAGCATCTGACCTCCAGAGAAGACAGCCCAAGTTTGTGCAATATCTCGTTATAGCTAATACTCTCTAATCCAAGCAACGTCCTGGTGAACCTCTTCTGCACTATTTCCAAAGCCTCCACATCCTTCTTGTACTGAAGTGAATAGAACTGCATACAATACTCTCCTTTCAACCTCTGGAATCAATCTATAGAATTATACAGTCATAGAGTTAAACAGCACAGAAGTGGGCCCTTCAGCCCACCACGTTTATGCTGACCTTTTTTGCCCCTCTAGACTAATCCCATTTGCCTGCATTAGGACAGTATCCTTCTTTGTCTTGCATATTCAAGTATATGTCTAAATGCCTCTTAAATGTAGTGATTATATTTGATTCCACCACGTCCTCTGGCAGCGTGTTCCAGATATCAACCATTCTCCAGCCTCCTTCACTCCAGAGAAAACAAGCCCAGCCTATCTAATCTCTTCCCATAACTAAAGCCCTCCAATCCAGGCAACATCCTGGTAAATCTCCTCTGCACTCTCTTCAACACAACCACATTCTTCCTATGGTGTGGCTACTAGGACGCAGAAAGTGTTATAGATAGGAGTTTCAGGGAGGTGGTCACTTTGCAGGTTCAGTCAGATAGACGGGTGACTACCAGGAGGGGAAGGCAGATGGTGCAGGAGTCCCCTGTGGCTATTCCCCTCTTAAGAAGAATATTGTTTAAATATTATTGCGGAGGAAGGCCTCTCTGAGGAAAGCAACAAATCAATTGTGGTGCCACTGACTGGAGGGCATAGATTTAAGGTAAGGTTTGTTAGTGCTACTCAGGAGGGTTTAAACTAGTGTGTCAGGGAGGTGGGAACTGGAGCGGAGGGTCAGCAGGTGCTCCTGTGAGGATGAACAATAAGAATTGTAAGGTTTGGGAATCTTGGATGACAAGTCAAGTCATGTTCACAAGTACAGTGAGGTACAGGTGCAGTGAAAAACTTGCTTGCAGCAGCATCACAAGCACGTAGATTCAGACAACAGTCAGAACAGAAACTATACTTGAATTTTACATAAATTATACAAGACAGTGACGAAACAAATCTGTGCAAAGCAAGATCTTAATGTAAAAACACAATTATAAACAAATCCATGGTAGTGCAAGAGGTGGTAAGTAGTGCTCCATTGTTGAGGTAGGATTAGGATTGAGGAGGTCAGTTATTGCAAGCTGAGTCAAAACAAAAAGGAAGCATATCTAAGATTTAGGAAGCTGGAATCATACAAGGAACTAGAGGAATATAAAAGAAGCAGGAAAGAAATTTTCAAGGGGTTAGGGCTAAAAGGGGCCATGGAATGTCCTTGGCAAGTAGGATTAAGGAGAATCCAAAGGTATTTTATACATACATTAAAATCAGGAGGGTAGCTAAGATGAGGGGAGGACCATTCAAAGCCAAAGGAGGGAATGTATGCCTGAAGGCAGAGGAAGTGGGCGAGGTACTGAATGAGCATTTTGCATCGGTATTCACCAAGGAGAAGTATATGGATGATGGTGAGATTAGGGAATGGTGTGTTGATCTTCTAGGGCATGTTGATACTAAGAAGGGGGAGGTGCTATGTGCACTGAGAAACATTAAGGTGGATAAGTACCCAGGGCCTAATGGAATCTGAGGATACTGAGGGAGGCAAGGGAGGGAACTGATAGGACCTTGACAGAGATCTTTGTATCCTCTTTCGTCACAGGCAAGCTCCCAGAAGACTCGAGAACAGCCAAGGCTGTCCTTTTGTTTAAGAAGGGCAAAAGGACAAATCAGGAAATTATAGGCCAGTGAGCCTTACATCAGTGGTAGGGAAATTATTGGAGAAGATTCTTAGGCAGGATGTATTCACATTCTCACAAATTTGATTGCGTTTTTTGAGGAAGTGGCGAAGATTATTGACGAGGGTAAGGCAGTGGATGTTGTCTACTAAAAGCATTTGACAAGGTCCCCCATTTTAGGCTAGTCCAGAGAATTAACTCACATGGGATCCAGAGTGAGTTGGTTAGATGGATGCAAAATTGGCTTGGTCATAAGACAGAGGGTAGTGGTGGAGGGGTATTTCTCTGACTGGAGGGCTGTGACCAGTGGTGTTCTGCAAGGATCAGTGCAGGGACCACAGTTGTTTGTGATATATATAAAAAATGACCTAGATGTAGCTGATCTAATTAGCAAGTTTGAGGATGACACAGAAATTTGTGGTATTATGGATAAAGAGGAAAGTTGTCCAAGGCTACAGCAGGATATATATCAGTTGGAAATTTTGAAAGAGTGTTTGCAGATGGAATTTAATCCCAACAAGTGCAAGAAACATAATAAAAAGTACAGCACATGAACACACCCTTTGGCCCACCATATCTGTGCCAACCATGATGCCAAATTAAACCAATCCCATTTGCCTATACGTGGTCCATATGCCCCTATTCTTGCCTGTTCATGTGCCTGTCTAAGTGCCTCTTAAACGTTGCTATTGTATCTGCTTCCACAACCTCCCCTGGCAGTGTTTTTCAGGCATCTACTACTCTGTGTAAAAAAAAACACCTGCCTCACAAATCTCCACACATAGGTTACCCCTTTGGTTTCTAAGGGGACCCACTCCTTCCTGGGATTCTCCTTAACCTTACTTCCTGAGGATATTTTATAGCCTCTTTTAACCCCCCTAATTTCATTCTTAAGTCCTCTCCTACACTATATTCTGATATATGCGATACTGGATCTCCTCATAGGGAATGAGACAGGGTAAGTGACAGAAGTGAGTGTAGGTGAACACTTTGGATCTAGGGATCATAATTCTATTAGTTTCAAGATAATTATGGAGAAGAATAGGACTGGTCCTAGGGTTAAGATTCTAAACTAGAGGAAGGCCAATTTTGATGGCATCAGAAGGGAATCGGGCAGGCGTGGATTGGGATAGGTTGTTTTCCGGTAAAGAGATGCTTGGTAAGTGGGAGGCCTTCAAGAGTGAAATATTGAGAGGACAGAATCTGTATGTTCCTGTAAGGATAAAAGGTAAAGCTACAAAGTTCAGGAAACCTTGGTTATCGAGGGGTATTGAGGCCCTGGTAAAGAAAAAGGAGGTGCATATCAGGTATAGGCAGTTAGGATCAAATGAGGCACTTGAGGAGTATGAGAAATGCAAGAGAACACAAGACAGAAATCAGAAGGACTAAAAGAGGACGTGAGGCTGCTCTGACAGACAAGGTGAAAGAGAATCCCAAGGGTTTCTATAGCTATATTAAGAGCAAAAGGATAGTAAGGGACAAAATTGGTCCTCTTGAAGATCAGCGTGGTCACCTATGTGTGGAGCTGAAAGAGAATGGGGAGATTTTAAATGGATTTTCTGCATCTGCATTTACTCGGGAGACAGACACAGTCTATAGAACTGAGGAAAAAGAGTAGTGAGGTCATGGACCATATCCAGATTACAGAAGAGGAGGTGCTTGCTGCCTTGAGGTGAATTAGGGTGGATAAATCCCCAGGGCCTGACGAGGTGTCCCCTTGGACCTTGAGGGAGGCCAGTGCAGAAACTGCAGGGGCCCTGGCAGAAGGTCATGGATTTATGGAATTTGTTGCCATGTACAGCTGTGGAGGCCCAATCATTGGGGGTGTTTAAGGCAGAGATTGATAGGTACCTAATTAGTCAGGGTATCAAGGGATATGGGGAAAAGGCCGGGAATTGGGGCTAGATGGGAGAATAGTTTAGCTCATGGTGAAGTGGCGGAGCACTCGATGGGCTGAATGGCCTACTTCTGCTCCTTTTGTTTTGTGATCTTGAGAGGCTGGAGTTGATGCTTGCAATGACCAGCCTCTTGAAACACTTCATGATGGTGGATGTCAGAGCCTCTGGTCAGTAGTCATTAAGGCATGTTACCTTGTTTTTCTTAGGCACCGGAAGATAGTGGTCTTCAACCTCAGATTGAAGAAGGGAGAGGTTAAATATGTCTGCGAATACCCCCGCCAGCTGATCAGCACAATATCTGAGCACACGGCCAGGGACACCATCCGGGCCAGATGCTTTCCTTGGGTTCACTCTCTGGAAGACTGATCTTACGTCCTTGATGGTGACCACGGGTTCAGTTGCATTGGAGGCTGTCAGGGTGGGTGGTGACAAATCACTCCCCTTCTGTTCAAATGCTTCACAGCCAATAAATGACCTACCAATCAGTAGGGCAGCAGCCGTATTGAGGCATCAACACCTCAAAGTGGCACTCTATCGCAATTTGGCAATGCATCATTTGTTGGTACTTGGTCAAAATCCTTGAACTCCGGTCATAACCGCTCTGTGGGATCACTGTCAGCGATAGATTGTTATAGCTCAAAATGGTGGCCATCATCTTAATATTGTGTTACGGACTCAGTGAAAGTCCCTTTAAGATAGAGAGTGTGTGTGTATGTGTGTGTGGGGCGTGCTTACGTCAATAGAAGATAAAGGACGTAATGACGTGGTTGAAGAAGTTAGAAGAAGAAGAAGGAGAGAGAGAGAGAAGGGAGAGAGACACCAGCCTGTTTGTTTTCTCTATCGATGGATGAGAAACAATAACTGTGTTTGCTACTCAAATCCATGTATGGAAGTTGGAAGTAATCCGGTGGAGTTCACTTTGTTGCTGACCTGTAGAAGGAAACAGGTATTTGTGTGTGGACGACCACGGTTCGGATGCTTTTCGGGGTGAGGAAGTCACTACCGAGTAAACACTGGAGTGTCGTTTGGGGTCCATCGTGGAACATTTGGATTTCGTATGTACTCTCTCTATGTTTTTCTACATCTACATCTTATCTTCAGACAACGGTGGTTGTTGAAGAAGCCCTTGCTCATGTTTCACCTTATGGCTTGCGGAACTGAACTTTAAGAACCATTCCGGAACTGGAGTTTTGGACTTTGTCACACACACACACGACGAGTTTAGTTTTGGGGTTAACATTCGAGGTTTAACATTCTTGAATTCTAACATACTAACATTTTTACTTTTATTTTACGTATTATCATAAGTAGTGATTAATAAAATAGTTTTTAACACTAAATCATGCTCAGTGTGTTTCTTTTGTTGCTGGTTCGTGACAATTGTAATTGAGGGAGACACAGAAGCTAACTGGCAAATCGCTAAAACTCAAACTATGTAAACCAAAATATCTGTTTGTTACCCAGGAATTACTTACTTATTATAGAAAAGGAGACCACTTAGCCCATTAGGTCTACGCTGGTTCCAAGCAGACCAATCCCATCAGTCCCTTTCCCTTGTCTGCTGTAACCTTGCAATTTACTTTCTTTCACATGCCTTTCAATTGCCCTTTGTTTTTTGCCATTTACATACATTAAGGATTAATTTTCAGTATTGGTTTATTATTGTCACTCGTACTGATACAGTGAAAAACTTTGTTTTGCAAGTAATCCATACAGATAATTTCAAAATGTAAGTATTTTGAGGTAGTTCAAGGGAAAAGCAATAACAGAATGCAGAATATAGTGTTACAGTTACAGAAAAAATGCAGTGCAGGTAGATGATAAGGTGCAAGGGCCATGATGAGGTAGATTGTGAGGTCAAGAGTTCATCATTAATGTACAAGAGGTCCTTTCAAAAGTCTTATAACAGTAGTATAGAAGCTAGCCTTAACCCTGGAGATGTGTGTTTTCAAGCTTTTGTATCTTCTGTCTGATGGGAGGAGGGAGGAGGGAGAAGGGAGTGTCTGAGATGGGAGGGGCCTTCTGCCCAACGGGAGGGGTCTTTGATTTTCCCAAGGCAGCGCAAAGGGTAGACCGAATTCATAGAGTAGCAAATTAACCACAGTATATCTTTGTTATGGGAGGAAAATAAAGCATCTAGGAGAAACGCTCATGTTCATGGTGACAATGTGTAAAACGCCAAAAAGGCAACGCCCAAGATCAGATTGAACCTGGTTCTCAGAAGCTGTGAATCAAAACTCCTGTACCCTCCTCTTCTTCAGGAAATAGAGAAAGCTGTCCATAAATTTGTTCCTAGCCTCTAATTTGTTGCCTTTTCTAGGAGAATGCAAAGCCAATGGTTGTAGAGATTGGTGAAACACCAGATTGCTTGCACTACATCTGAAAGGGATGGCTCATGTCCATTTGCATATACTTTGTTGAATAGTTCTGCTGCTCTGTTCACCACTAGAGCAAGATGGCAGCATGAAAAGACAAAAGAACAGAGGAAAAAAATTACAACAGTGAATGTTTTTGGGTAAAAGGGAACATATCAACATTTAACTCTTTCATCCTATCCTTCAAATTGCAACAAGTTAGATCTTCGATAAGGTGTCCAAAAAGCAGACATTTTCAGTTCCAACTGAAAGATCTGTGTAACTTGATAGTGGAGAGAGATGTATCCTAAATGAGATCACTTCCATCAATAAAATGTAAATGTATCTGAATGTGTAATACAATAAGACTTTGATAAAAGGTCATAATGCTGGTAGAATTACTAACACACAGGATGGATGCACATAAACATATTCATTCCCTGGAGGGAGAAAACAACTCAATATTGATTTTTTAAACATTTATTTTTGAAATTGAATTTTAGGAACTTGCTTATTTTTAAACAGGGCAATGAAAAGACAGTAAACCATAATGCGAATTTAGTAAAGTAATATTTAAAAAGAACACCCAGATGCTTAAAAAAAAGGCCACTCTCTGTTTCTTTGCATTTTTGGGTTCAATTGGGCAGTGCGGTGCAGCAGCAGGTAGTGCAGCTACCTCACAGCTCCAGGGAGCCAGGTTTGATTTTAACCTCAGATGTGGAGCTTACACATTCTCTGTAAATGTGGGCTCCAGTTTCCTCCCACATTCCGAAGTTGTGATGGCAGTTAATTGGTAGCTGTAAATTATCCCTTACCGTAGGTAATTGGCAAAAAAAGAATCAGAAGGGGGAAAAGTTGGTGGACAAGTGAGAGAGAATAAATTATAGTGGAAAAAGTGGAAATGGTCCAAAAGGATTGCTCTTCTTGGAACCAGCATGGCCTTGATGGGTCAAATGGCCTGTTTCGTTTTGTGATATGTATGTGATTTACTATAATTTTACATTTACTATTTTCAGTGCCTTAATATCTTTCCTGAAATACAATGCAGAACTGCACACACACTACTCCAGCAGGTAACCAGAGATTTGTAAATGCTTGGTTCTACATTCAATGCCCTCATATGTTTTTGTAATTGTCACATAAACTTGCTTTGCCATCTAAGACTTATGAATAGCAGTCCCAGACCCCTCTGATCTTGCACTGCACAAAATAGGCCCATTTATTTGAATTATCTTCTCCATGCCATTTCTCTTGGAGTGGATCACTTCACCTTGATCCACGTTAAATTGCATGTGTTGTGTCTGCTCACTAAGATCTGCAGCTATCCTGTTCACTATTTTCTATGTTGCCAGGAACTGTATTGTCAATAAACTTTACATCTGTACATCTGAGCCCAAGTCCAGGTTATTTACGTATAATTACAAAAACAATGATGCTGATACTGACCCATGGGAAAGTCAGTAAACATCCTTTCATCATTACTTCCCTAGAGAATTTGTCTTTTTTGGCAGTTCCTCTGTTTCAAGGATGACTTGCTTGCTCTCCAGTTCTGCGGGTTGTGAGGTGGCTGATGAGGTAAACGTGAGATCCGCATAATCTGTCATAGGTAAGGCAGGAAGGGCTTGATGGTGTGGGTGGGGAGAATGAAAGGTGGTGTGCTCCTTCCATCATTTACGCTGGGCTTCTATGGGCTTCAGCAAAAAGATTTGAATTTTACAGTGCTAGCCCAGATGCTCCTTCTACATTTTGACTGGTCATGAACTAGGGATTCCCACAGAGTAACAAAATGATTATAGGACAGAAGGTAGTCTTTCAAGTCCAAACCAGCATGAACAATCCAGCAAGCCCCAGTGTCCCATGCCTCTTTTTGTAGATCTCCTAATAGGCAGCGGGAATTAGAACAGACATGTAGGCAGATCGCAGAAGAGCATAAAAGCAATAGGGTTGTAGTAGTAGGGGATATTTAACTTTTCCAATATTGAATGGGATTACCTTAGTGCAAGTGGCTTAGATGGAGAGAGATTCGTAAATTACATTCAGGAGGGTTTTCTGAAGCAGTATGTAGAGAGGAGGGGGCTGTACTTGACAACAAGTGATTCAAGTGTCTGTGGAGGATCCTTATGGGGACAGTGACCATAGTTCAGCATGCTTCAAGGTTATTATAGAAAAAGATAAAGTTGGTCCTTGAGTTAGGGCCTTAAAATGAGGATTTTAATCGTGTAAGACAGGACCAGAAACAGAGATATTCTCTGACTGCAGAAAGACCTAGCCAACATTCATGCCATGTAAGTGCCAGGCCATGACTACCTCCAACAACAGATTCTAACCATCTACCCTTCACACTCAATGGAATTATCATCAGTAATTTTACCCACTAACAAAATTTGGGATGGGGTGACATGGTGGGAAGAAAGAGGCTGAAGGATGCTGAAATTGCCAGTGACCAGAAACATGAATGGACCAGGCATATGAATACTCTGACAACAACAGTAGGTCACAGGCTGGATATACTGCAATGAATGACTTCCACCAGACATCCCAAAACCTTTCTACCATCTACAAAGTGAAAGTCAGGAGTATAGGGGGATAATCTCCACTTATCTGGATGAGTGCAGGTGCAATAAAAGTCAAAGAGCTTCACAGTAACCTGGTCAAAGCAGCCAGCTTGATTGGCATTGCATCCATCACACTAAACATTCATTCCCCCCACCACAGGTGCGCCATGGATGCAATATATGTCATCTACAAAATGTATCAAGTTACTTGCCTTGGCTGTTCTGACAACACCTCTCAAACATGTGACTGCCACCAACAAGTGCATGCACATCAGGCGCATGGAAAGACCATCCCCTGCAAGTTCCCCTCTAAATCGCATTCCATCAGATTTGGAAATACATCACTGTTCCTTCAATGTTGATGGGTCTAACTGCTTCCTCAACAACATTACCGGAATACTTTCATTAGAAGGACTGCCAAGGTTGAAACAAAAGCAGTTTACTACCAGCTTCTCAAGGACACTTAGGGATGGTCAACAAATGTTGGCCTTGCCAGCAATGCCCATGTCCCAATAAATTAATAAAACAAAAATCCAAGGAGGATTGGAAGATAGGTGTCACCATTCTCACTTGCCAAGCAATCAAGAACGCATCCCAGCAGGACTAAATGACGTGTGATTCCAACTTGTTTCATGCTGCCTATCTACTTTTAGCCTCATCAATAACTCCAATACATGCTCTTCTGCAGCACTAAGTTCATCATTTTCTTTTGTGAAGACAGCTGCAGTTCCTCAGTTAAGCCCTCCTCCTCCATAAATATCCCCACTTTGGCCTGTTGATTTAAAAAAAATCCTTTTTAATAGAAGATTTCTGGAGTTCTTTTTATATTAGTCACTATTCTTTTCTCATTTTATGCCTGTGTTTGTATCCTTTTTCATTTTCTCCCTGTATGCTGTATTTTGCCTGGTGTTCAATAGCATTCTGTACCTGACAATTCTTTTATATAGACATTTCAGTTTCACTCTAACCTCTCTTGCATCTGTCTTTCAAGGAACTCTTGTTTTGAATGTCCCCCTTTTCATCCTTTTGGGAATAAGCTGGGTCTAGATATCAGTTACAGCTTTGTTCAGAATTGGAGTAGGTCACTCAGTCTCTGGAGCTCATGACATCATAGCTGATCCATGTCTCAACTCCATTTATTTTTCTTTGTGACGTATTCCCTGATACTTGTAACAAAATTTATCAGCTCCCTGTCTTGAAAAGTTCCAATTGTCCTAAAACATCAGCACCATTCAGAAGAGCTTTGGATTTTTATTACCCATTGTGTGAAAAAAAGGTCCCCAGTTTCACTCTTAAAAGGGTAGGCTCTAATGGTGTTACGTCTTCTTGTTCTGGATTCCCACACCAGACATAATGACTTCTCTGCATCTACTCTATTGTAGCCTTTAATTATTTTAAACATTTCAGTCAGATTATTGCCAGTCAGGGCAGGCACAGTAGTGTAGTGGTTAGTGTAACGCTATTACAGCGCCAGCGACCTGGCTTTAATTCCGGCTGCTGTCTGTAAGGAGTTTGTACGTTCTTCCCGTGTCTGCGTGGGTTTCCTCCGGGTGCTCCGGTTTCCTCCCACATTCCAAAGATGTACGGGTTAGGAAGTTGTGGGCGTGCTATGTTGGCGCTGGAAGTGTGGCAACACTTGCGGGCGGCCCCCAGAACACTCTATGCAAAAGATGCATTTCACTGTGTGTTTCAATATACATGTGACTAATAAAGATATCTTATCTTATTATTATTCTTCAGCCTCCTGAACTAATGGAAATAGGAACGATGGTTCTACAATCCATGCTTATAACTGAATCCTTTAAATTCTGGTATCACTTTGGTGAACCTGCATTGTATTTCCTCCAAGGTTAATATATCCTTCAGGGCGTGCAATGTCAGAAATGAAAATAGTATTCAAGATGATGGATGACCAAAAATCCATTATTGAAGCATCACATCCTGAGTCATATACAACAAACTCAATAAAATAAACCAGAGAATCTCAAATGGAACACTGACATGGAAAAGAAAATCTTTCACATCAGCAAACAAATTTCTAGATATCATCTTACATTCTAATCTTTCTACAATGATGGAACTGTAACTGACTGAAAAAGATGCCAATTTGTTCAAGTTCTGGTTATTGAACAATCTTCCACATATATAATTAGATTCTTCTGTTCAAACTCGATTGCTTTCCACTCAATCCCTTCTTCAGTGCTTCTGTTTCCCCCAATGAAATTACTATCATTGAAGGTGGAGTTGTCAGTGCTGGGATTCTCACTTAGGATAACCAAAATCACATTTGTTACTCCAAATCTGGATGCAGCATGGCTTAATACATGCTAAAGCTCCCTCCATAATGCTGAAACTATGAGCTGGGCCAACCTTTGAAGACAATTGCATCCTGCAGTTCAGCACTTTATCAGCACCAGCAATTCTACAGTTAGATGCAAATTTGAAGGGAGAAAGTCATTGCCTGTTGTGCAGCAGTAACTGCAGTGTGACTGAAATAGTTTCACAACTGATTACAAACAATGTTGGAAAAACTCAGCTGATCAGGTAGTAACTTTGGAGAGGGAATTAGAGTTCGATTGAAAGGCCATTAACCTGAATTAATTCCTTTTCTGCACTGATGCAGCTTTAACTGCACAACATTTCTAGTATTTTCTGTTATTTCAGATTTCACCATTCACAGTACTTTGTTTTTGAAGTTTCACAACAATTTTCTGCATTCCCACCATCCATATTAAAAACAGAAAATTCTAGAAAGAATCAGTGGGTCTGACATCATCTGTGGAAAGAGAAACGGAGTTAATATTTCGGGTTGAAGGAAGACTCTTTCTCATAGCTGTTAACTCTGTTTCTCTTCCCACGGATGATTTGACCCATGAATGTTTCCAGAATTTTGTTTTTATTTCTGATTTCCAGCATCTGCAGTTGTTTGATTTTCCTTCCCTCTGTCCATGTGGAAATTTCAACTCTGGTCCCACAAAAGAACAAGAAACAATCCGTACAAGCCGTCTCAAACTTTAAACAGAGTTCCTGTTACAATCTTTCAATCTGCAGTTAGTACTTGTTTATTAACAAACTTTCTGCATTTCACAGCAAGAAAAAGACTGTGGCATGTATTGTTGAGAAAGCCAGTAAACTATCGTTTTCAGAATAATTGTGTTTCTGGTTTTGAGTCCAGTTTCAAAATAGCTTCCTTGGGTTTTAGTTGTGAGTCATCAGATTATCAGAAGGCATAATTCCAGAATCCACTATTGTCATAAGCCAACGTTCACTTCAATTTAAATATCCATTAAAAAAATGTCGACATATGAACATGCTGCATTATCACTACCCTAGTATGTTCAACTCCTTAAACTCCAATTTGTCAAAAACTTCACTGGCCAATTCTAACCACACACTAAGCCTTCCTTGTCTCTTTTAAGTCAAGCCTTCATGCAACAATCACCACCCAATCCATACATTCTGTCTTCACCAGTACAGCCTCCATCCACCTTGATGATACTACACAACTATTCTGCATTGGTATCCATCTTGTCATCTCCATCATCCAAAATCCCTACCAAACCTACTTCTTTAACCATACTTTTGGCGGTTTCTGACTACAATTCTACTTTTGCTTATATTTCCATTGCATTGGGGCACTTTTCACATTGAGGAGGTTAAATAATTGCTGTTTCAAAACATATATATTGTAGCAGGAATGCAACAAAATTATTTATGTAAAAGGCATTGATAAAATTCCCAGTACACACACATATAGTAAAACAAGGCTTACTTGCATGGCAAAATCCTGACCACATCATTAGATTTGTATCCCTCGATACAGACTGCACAGTGGTCAAATTCTGGATCTGTTTCCTGAAAAATGCAATAAGATATTATTCAGTTAACACATATAAATTATATTTAGTAATGAGAATTCTAACCAAAATTGTTCTTACAATAATTTCAAACTACATAATGACATACCAGGGTAAAATATAAAAACTCCTGGCAGAACCCTGCAGATACACTCTTCCAAGTAACCCCAGTTTATGCAGCTACCTTTTCAGCAGAGGGAGCACACTTATCGTGAGTAATGACCATTCCAGATGAGTAGGTTGTGCTTCATTTTTTTTGATTTTTATGGTTTAAATGACATATTGTACAGCACAGAAACACGCCCTTCTGTCCATCTTATCCATTCCGACTGAGGTGCATATCTACACTTAATCCCATTTGCCCTTGTTTGGCCTGTATCCCTCTATGCTTTTCCTATGCAAGTGCCTGTCCAAATGCCTTTTAAATGTTGTAATTGCATCTGCCTCCATCACCTCCTCTGGCAACTTGTTCCAGATAAGAAACACTCTCTGTGTGAAAAACTTAATCTTCAGATCTCCTTTAAATTCATCCCCTCTCACCTTAAACCTGTGCCCTCTAGTTCAAGTCTCCCCTGCCCTGGGAAAAAGACTATTTTACGTATACCCTTTTTATAAACTTCTATAAGGTCACCCCTCAGCCTCCTACATTCCAGTGAGAATAAACTTAACTTATCCAATCTGTCCTTATAACTACAGCACTTCAGGCAATATCCTGGTGAATTTCTTCTGCACTCTGTCTACTGCTACCACGTTCTTCCTGTAATGTGGCGACAAGAACTGTGCACAATACTCCAAGTGCAGTCTAACCAATGTTTTGTACAGCTCCAACTCATACTCAATGCCTCGGCCTATGAAGGCAAGCCTACCAAATGCCTTCTTTACTGCCTTTTCTACCTATGTTGCTACTTACAGGGAGCTATGGACTTACATCCCAAGGTCCCTCTGCACATCAATGCTCCTAAAATCCATGCCACTTCCTCTATATGTCCTATCAGAATTTGACTTCTCAAAGCATATTACCTCACACTTGTCTGGATTAAATATGATCTGCCATTGCTCCGCCCAACTTTCCAGCTGTATCCTTAGACAAACTTCCTTGCTATCTATGACTCCACCAATTTTCATGCTGTCTGCAAACTTACTAATCAAACCACCTGCATTCTCATCCAAGACATTTATATTTATTATAAACAACAAAAATCCAAGAACTCTTCCTGAGGTACACCACTTGTTACAGACTTCAGTCTGGTAAACACCAATCCACAACTACCCTGCCTCCTACCACCAAACCAACTTTGGTTCCAGTTCAGTTCTCACTGTGTGGTCTCCTCTACAAATCAAATACAGATTGGGTAACCACTTTGCAGAACAGTTGTAAAGGCATCCCTGAGCTTCCAGTCAGCTGTCACATTAATTCTCCACTCCACTTTCATTGTGACCTCTCTGAATTTGGCCTCCTACATCGCTCCAACAATGGGCAACACAACGCAAGCTTGAGAAACATACTACATCAATTTGTTCCCCCTCTTGTATCTCTAAATGTAGCTTTTTGAAAATAATTGTTACCTTGACAACTTTGGTCTCAGAATTCCTTCTGTTTCTCACCTCCCCCTCCCCCCCAACTTAAAATAGGCTGTTTTTCTCACTTATGCAGTTCTGATTGATCCATAACCTGAATCATTGAGTATTTCCCAACCCACAACTGCTGCTTGACTTGTGGAGTGCTTCTGGCATTTTCTGTTTTAATTTTGAATTGCCAGTATCTGCAGTTTTTTTTGCTCCAATTCCCTGATGAACTTGAGGGTAAATACATCACTAGGCCTGATGAAATTATTAAAAAATTCCACACCTACAGTATCAGCTGATCCCTGATAAAGGAACACCAGCTTTCCAAGGCCACCATGCTCACATGTGACTTGTTCAGTGGCTTTCTCCAATGTGATTCCCGTAATGTCCTTGTGAGGCATGCTGTGATATCAGCACAGTCAAACTGTTAACAGTCACTATCAGGCTCACATTTTTTGACATTCCTGTCCCCCAGCCCAGCTCCAGTGTTCAGTAGGGAAGTTCCAGGAGGCCTGTATTTCCCTGCTGAGGGAAAAAAGAGGGAATAGAGGAGAAAGAAAATTGTGATATCTGATATCTGTGTTCCCTCTTCACTACTCTAGATGCAGATATTAACGCCACTCAGAAAAGAAAACTTATGGTAAGCAAAATACCATGGGCGCTGGAAATCTGAACTAATAGACAATGATGGGAATACCCAGCAGGTCAAATAAAACACAGCTAACATTTCCAGTCATCAGCAGTTGCTGTCAAACAAAAAAAAAATCACTGATTTAAATTCTTTTCTCTCCGCTGATATCAAGAATTTCCAGCTATTTCATTTTGAGATGGTTCAAGGGCTTGTAAATGTTTGAAAAAAAACATGAGAACACAGAGGACCAAGCGAATAAAGAAAATCATATTTTGCCATTCATTTTATACTAGATTATATAAGATTCACTGTCAGTTTATGATTTCACTGGACAAGTGACTCAGTCTCATCCAGACAATAAACACTCACCATGTATAAACAATAAAATTATAGACATTTTGTACGTTATAGTATTTAATCACATTTCCAAGTACATCTTAACACTTCAAAAGCAATAAAATGCTGTGAAGTGCAATGATGTTTGTAAACAGATGAAAAATACCACAAATTATGTTTTTAATTACGTCAGACTCAACTTACGTTGCAGCACAAACACGAGTCTGAAGCTGTGGTTGATGCGCTGTTCCAGAAACAAGCACAGAATGCAGGCGACACGACGCTCCGCATAATCTTCAGATGAAATGTTAAACTAAGCTCTGTCTGCCCTCTCAGACAAGAGTAAAAGTTTGAATGACACTATTTGAAATAGAGTAAATAACTAGCTTGACCACTTTTTTTCCTCTCAGCCAATGCCTGAAATATATTATTTGGAGATTTATTTCATTACTATTTTAATGGTCTAGCTATGCAAACTGCCTGCCACGTCTCCTACATTAAAACACTTCAGAAGTACTTTGCTTATAAGGCACATTTAGGTGCTGCGACTTTGCTAAAGGGATAATACTGAAAGAGTGAGATGGACTTTAGTTTAATGTTTCATCTAAAAGATTATATACAAGTTGTGCACTCAGGTATTCTATGAGTGCTGCCACCGAGCCAAGTTGTCACAAAGTAAAACAGCCCAAGATGTTAACAAAACCACTTCCTTCATCAGCACTTATATCCTTACAACTAGATCACAGTGTGGTAGAGAAGTTCTACTCTTCCTGTTGAAGGTATTAGAGGAAACTGCTGCAAGTACCATCAGTAACCAAATATATAAGTAGCACTCTTAAAGAATGTAGGAATGTTTTAGACATGGAAACATTTTTAAACACAAGATCATGTTTGGGAGCTGTAATGTGGTCTGTAACAATGATGACTTTGTAAATCAATAATCCCATAATTTTCAATTTTAATTCCCAGCGTACTGCAGCCAACCACCACTTATACTCTCCATAGGAACTCACATGAAGGAAGCCATCCCTATTCAAACAAATTTGAGTATAAAAATGATTCTGAATTTGAATCTTGCAGCATAAAGTCACACAACACAAAACGGCCCTTTGGCCAATCACGTTCCTGTCAACCATCAGTACACATCTATTTGTTGGTTAAGATTCTTTCGACTTGGACTTCAGCATGAATGTTTTATACAGCAAAGTGTGAGTTGATATCTGGGACCTTGGTGAACAACAGGACCAACACAGGGAATAAACCTACTTGACCTCACCCATCATCAATCCCCCTCTTGCAGATACTTCTGATAAATGACAGCACTGGTATTGCTGTCTACCACACAACTTTGTGGAGACAAAGCCACAGTGACAGCACCACCCATCATATATGGTCTCGTATTGCAGCTTCGCCAGATTAGCACCTTACTTTTAGGGTGAGTCACAGACAGCACAAATACAGGCCACTGCCCAGCATTCCCATGCTGACCAGAGGGCACCCATCCATATTAATCCCATTGCCCAGCACTTGGCCTGTAATTTGTCATGCCCAGGCAATTCAATTGCTCATCTAGACACTTCTTAAATGCTAGAGAAACAAAGGACTTGCAGATGTTGGAATAAGTAGATGAAAAACACTATGATGCTGGAGGAACTCAGTAGGCCAGGCAGCATAGATACTCTGCTTCCAGGTACTCACCATTGTCTGGGTGAAAAACACCCCCTCAAATACCTCTTACTCCTTGCCCTAAATCTATGTCCTCTAGTTTTATTCACACCTGATAAGGGGAAGAATTTCCTGTAGTCTACCCTATCTATATCCCTCATAATTTTATATACCTCTTAAACTCCTCAGCTCCAGGGAAAAAAGACCTAGCCTCTCCTGTCTCCCTTCATAACTAAAACTCTCCTCTGCACCAGCGCTGTCAAATCCTTCACACAGTGTGGTGTCCAGAACTGCACTCAATACTCCTGCTGAGGTCGGACTAATATTTCATTAAGTTGGAGCATAATTTCCCTGCCCTTGTATTCAATGCCCTGACTAATGAAGGCCAGTATCCCATATGCCTTATTAACCACGTCATCTACCTGTACTGCCACCTTTAAGGATCTTTGGACTTACACACCAATGTTCCTCTTTTCCTCAATACCCCCTTGGACCCTACCATTAATGGTGTAGATCCTAGCATCATCAGTACTCCCTTCTACATACTTTACTGAACCAGGGTTCATGCCCTGGCTTGATGATAAATGGTATACTAGGCCTGAGGTTACAAATTGTGATGGAATACAGTTCTGCTGATGCTGGTGGCTCATAATGCCTCATTGTTGTCCAGGTTTGGGCTCTCAGATCTCCTCTTAATCTATCCATTCAGCACTTGATAATGCCACACAATAAAATAGAAACATTAAAAAGACATATAAATACAGGCATAGTAGACCATTCGATCCTTTGAGTCTGTTCTGCCATTCAATATGCTTGTAGCTTATCCCTTATCTCAATGTCGTGTTCCCACTCTCTTCTCATACCCTTTTGTGCCCTGTTGTGTTTAGAAATCTACCCAAATACATTCAACAACTTGGACTCTCTGCCAAGTCTCTGCTAAATAGCAACAGCACTTACAGTGGATAGCTCAATGATCCTCAAACCATCAAATCAGAGTTCTGCACTCCTACCATATCCAGTAGAGATGATTAAGCAATTAATGGGAAGATGCATTTTCAAGAGTTCAGTGATGGGGGAAGGACTGAAGGGCTGGGCTAGCAATTGATTGCTAAAGGCAAGGGTGAAATTGTATTGAGAGAAAAATACAGAAAAACAGCAACAAACAATTTGTAAAACAAACCATTTGCTACCTGCAGGAATGGACAATATTCCAGAAAAAGAAATCTAGCCATTATGCAGTCCCTAAACTGTTAGGTAACAGTAATCCTTTCTGTGAAGAGTTAATTAATGCACAAGCAGCAACTTCTTTAAACGTAGGGAGGTTAAGAGCAATGTGATGATGTTCTAATAATATCTTATTAATAAAACCTACCTTATTTACAAGTTGAATAGCTAAGCAATGGAATTTCTCAGCAATTTAGACATCATTAGGTAACTGGTCCTCACCACATTGCTGGAAATTTACACAATAATAAGGGTATGTCCACAAAGATTGTTATTTTGACACAAAATTTAGCTTATTACAATCCAATGAAAATTTTAAGCTGTTTTGCATAATTTGGGAGTCATTGCGGAGCCTAACATGCACCAAGATATTGACAAATCACTAACATATACATAATTAAGCTGTTGGTTACTCTCTGAGCTTGAGCCATAGCATAATCAATACCTGGAGCCTGCTAAAAATTCATTCTCAGGATGTGGGAATTACTGGCAAAGTATTGCCCACCTTCTTGAATCACTTTGTGGTTTTTGTTATTTTTGTAGTGGTTTGATATAACCAAGTCACTTGTCACTTCAAAGAGCAGTGGGAAAAAACCTCCACCGTGGATGGACATTAATAGTGGATGCCAATTGTGGTGTGGTTTTCTCTATAAGTCAGATTGCTCTAGATTGATTTCAAAGTTGGTCTCATGAAGATAACAGAACACTTAAGTGCGATTAAGTGCTGTAGATATTGGCAGCAGAGACAAAAAGTTTGACTGAGACTTGATGAGAAGATCTTATGCACTTCAGGTTGTTTCCCAATACTCCTTACTTGCTCAACACATATTTCCTAGGCATAAAATTGCTACCTCATGCATATGTGCCATTTTGAGCACAAAATTCAAAGCTGTCATTCCAGTGCTCTATTATGAAAAAGGTGTGTAGTTGGAGGTGCAAGAGACTGCAGATGCTGAAACCTGGATGTGGGGTCGTGACCCGAAATGTCGACCGTACTTCTGCCTTCATAGATGCTGCCTCACCCATTGAGTTCCTTCAGCTGTTTTTGTATAACTGGAGATGCTATCTTTCAGCTGAAACGTTAAACCAACATCCTATTGTTTTCAAGTATTGTGAAAGATTCCACAGCACAATTTCAAAGCAGAGGTGGGGAGTCATCTCCAGTGTCCTAGCCACTATCCATCCTTTAACCTAAAGAAATTATTTAGTCATTATTGGATTGCTGTTTGTTGGAGCTTGTCGTACTGGCTGTAAACAGCTTTGGGTATTAGGAAAGGGAGCTGAATAGCATTTGACAAATGCATCAAGTCTTTATTAATGATCAAAGTAGGTTGTGATTCACCTTTTAAATCTGATTACATCCAAAAAGGTCAGAAAAGTACTTTGTTGATGACGCATCTTGGGCTAAGATTACCAATCCAAATTTCTGACACAGCAGATAAAAATATCATTATGTCTTTAACTCTCACTTTGTATGTAGATACTGGATCTGTTTGGAGATCCCTCCTGTTCTTTCATAATTTTTGCACATAACACGCTACAACCTCCATGGATTCCAGAAACACAAGAGACTGCAAATGCTGGAATCTGGAGCAAGTAGCTGGAGGAACTCCAGGAGAGGCAGCATCTGTGGAGGCAAAGGGATAGTTGAGACCCTGCATGCTCCATGGATTCCACCTCACTGTTGTCACTTGGACCTGTGGTTCAAACCAGAGAAGTAACACAACAGCCAACGGCTGTTGAATCTTCCTTTTAGGTGAGAGCGAATAATTAAATCAGATTTCGAATACTAAATTCTTAGTACACATAGCAGTAGCTATGGCTTCCTTTTAAAAGCAACAGCATCTAGGCCTCACTACAAATACAACTAAAACATATACAATGCAGAAATTCTTACACTAACAACCGGATAAATCTTTCAAATTCTAATTGTTCTTGGAGACAGTTCATGTAGTGAACATTGATCCCATCTGTGGTTACCTATAGTCCATCTCCATTCTATCCAGCAAAAGAAGTGTTAGGTGGAGACAAATCCCCTTTGGGAGTGAGTGCTGAAAAGTCACTGAAGTGGAAAGGAAGATTTAGTCTTATGCCAATAGTAAGGCAGTAGACTACTTGGCAGCAGCCTAGCAAAGGATGCAGTGTAGGCCATTTAAACAGCATGGTTTCAGGAGAAACAGAGTTAGAAAAAGGCCAGCTATTCTGTGAGCATAGAAGAACCAGTCTATTTTTAGACCAGTGCATAGAAGGATACAGACCTAATGTGGATATTAGTGTAGATGGGCTAAAAAGCTGGCATAGACGTGGGGGCCGGAGCACCCATTTCTGTGATGTACAACTCTATGACTAGGCCTATAATATTCACAACACTGTAATAAAATAGACCCTATAGTCAGAAATTATTGAGGCATAAACCATCTATGCACTGAAGGACCAAAGTGGGTTCAATAAAGTTTGAAGTTTGTATTTTCCCACCTGAAATGTAACCCTTTTTACAATACTTGATTCCACTGAAACTGCCTTCACACATACCTGAAATCCCATTCTGAATGTAACAGCACTGTATTGAAGGAAGTCATGTTTGATCACTTGGAATGTAATTTTATGACTTTTGACATACTGAAAATGTAATCAGATTATTAACGCCAAAACCAGGTGAAGGAAAAAAAAAGCATTAAAGCCTCTGGTCAGGTTGGGGTGTGGGGGGGGGGGGGGTGGGGTGGTGGAATGGGATGCAAAACTTTGTTTTAAATTAACGGGAAGCTACAATTACAGTTGCTTGAGGTTTAGCTGGTTTAAACCTTAAAAGTAAGTCCTCTCACACGAGAACACTTCAAATCAGGAAAGGGTGACCTGGTTAGTTGCCAGAAGTTGTGCCTCATCAGATCATCAGTGTGTTGACGCTGTGATTATATACAGCGCTCAGTTCATAGTATAGAGGGATAAGAGAAAAGGAAGGGCATCATAGTGTCAGCTATTATATTGGATGTTGTTATCATCTTTTAACTTTAAGTAAAGGTATTTTGTTGCAGAATAAGGAATTCTGGTATGTTATTATTTATTAAAATCTCTAGTCAGGACTTCTGCACAGCTGAAGTGTTCTGCTATGACTGTTATTCTGCTTACACAACTGTAATTCAACTACCGGCTTATCTGTAATTCAATTACCAGCTTATTGCAAATGCAGCTTGGGAGGGGAAGACACTAGTATCATAAATCCAGCCAGACATTTCTTACAGGTTTGTCTGAGAACTTCAGATACAGGCTACTCATGTTAACTCGTATCTCTCACGGAGATCATAATAAGCTACACACAGGAGGCCATTTGCAAGAGCAATCCAGCCAGTCACATTCTCTTACCTTCTGCTGTAAACCCCACAAATTCTTTAGCTTCAAGTATTTATCCAGGCACCTTTCTGAACACAACTGAATCTACCCCCACCATTATTCCAGAACCTAACCACATGTTACATCAATAATTTTTTTCTCATAGCAATCTCTTTTGGCAATCACATTTATTTTATGACCACTTCCACCAATAAGAACAGTCTCTTTCTTTCTGCTCTGACTAGATTATTCATATTTTACCAATTCCTACTCAACCTCCTCAGTTCTCCAGCTGATCCACATAATTAAAGTCTGTCAGTTGTAGTGTATATTAAGGATTGGCATTACTGATCTCTGAGGGATACCACTGTAAACTTCCCTCCAGTCCAAAAAAACAACCTTTCACAACTATTGTCTGTTTCCAGTCATTTTTCTTTCTATGTTATTTCTGCCCCCTTTATTCTGGGACTCCCCTACCCTGGAGAAAAGACTGTTACCGTCCACCTTATCTATGCCTCTCATAATTTTAAACATTTCTATAAGGTCGCCCCTCATTCTCTGTTGTTCCAAGGAATAAAGACCTAGCCTGGCCAACCTCTCCCTAACCTCAGGCTCTCTAGCCCTCTAGGATGTTGCCACATCCTCGTAAAAAAAAATGCATCACCTCGCACGATCTGTATTGAAATCGATTTGCCATATCTTTCCTATCCTGTGGTAACCAGAAATGTGCACAATACTCAAAGTGTGGCCTAACCTGTGTTTTGTAAAGTTTCAACATTATGTCTCAACTCTTGTATTCATATTCACAGGTGGCTGGGGAGCACAGGAAATAGGGCACCATTGAGTAGGAAGGAAGTGTGGGAACCGCAGATCCGGTGAATGGAAGAGAATGTGGGAACCAATGTCTGGGTGAGTGAATAGTGCAAATATCATTTAGTGAGCCAGATACCAAACAGTCAGGATTTCTGGATGGTTGGACAGCAGATTAACAGTCGTTTAAAAGTACATATTCTGCATCACCAGAGCATCGTGTGTTTTCTCAGGGGCAGCAGAGAACAAGCGATTACTTGAATTTATACAGAGCTTTATTACATCTCTCATTAAAGTTGCAAAGCATTGACGTAATTGATGGCTTATGAGACAGACAGTAATGAGATAATTTTGATGGTGTTGGTTCAGGAATGTTGGCCACTAGTTACAGGAATCTCCCTTCTCCATGCAAAAAGATTGCTAGCATCCAACCAAACTACCAGTTGAAACCTTGATTTAATACCACATCTGGTAACGTAGTACTTAAGTGCTGCAAAGTAGAGTGCACCTTTTCTAAAACAACGTTTTATTTTATAAATGAGGCTGTTCTGGAATGTTCCTTATTAATAGCAGGACTGCCAACTCTTTGGATACTAAGACTTCTGTGCTGAGTTTAAACTTGTATCACTGACGTAAGAGCATCTAAAATGCAATTGTCATAGCATTTTTAACACTGAAGAACTGCTTGACTGCTTCCAGTAGAAGAAATATAGTCAAGACAAAACAATATTAGCTACAGCTTTGTAGTGGCAAGAAACAAGGGATCTACACAAGTATGACAGAGCAAATTCAGCTTACTTAATGGATTTGTTAATAGAAGTGTGCTCTAAGTCCACAACATGAAAATATTTTCAGGGCTCTCCCAAAGAGCTGGGCAGTGGGATAACTGTCTAGCTCTTTTAAACATACAGGACAGGCCTGATGGGCTGAATGTGCCATAATGATCTAGACTTCCAGATTTCAGAGTTCTTATGTTCCACTAACTCAGCCAGATCAATCTGTGACATTAAATAGTACTAAATTCTTCTTCCCTTATTTCACCTTATGCAGTCATTCTCACTCAGTTTGCTCTTGAATGAGCTAGAATTGCATACATACCCTACGTGGGCTGACTAAGCAAAGTGGCATTAGGTATTGAGCCTTGGCTTATTTCAACACAACTAAAAAAATATAACAATTTAGCAACAGAAGTGGAGTGTCAATATCACCACTTACCTTATCTCCCCTTTTAACTGTTCTTGTGGTTAGCTTCCTGATAGCTTTATTGGCAACATCTCCCAATTGACGCTAGATTTATGCAAGTAAACAGAGAAAATTAATATTAACACCATGTTTAATTTGAAAAGAAAAATGCAAGGCTAAAAACACATTACTGATTTCTGAAAAAAAATTGTCTAATTTTACCTAAAGGGAAAATTATTCATTTAATCATTCAATTAAGACAGCACTGTCAACACTTATTTCTAAGGATCTATAATTTAGACCGCGCTGAGCTGAAACAGCCACTCTTAATCAGGATGGCATTACAGGTCCTCCAACATACCAGCCCTCTAGTTTAGGCAGGCAGATACAGACTAGGACTCCTGTGATCCCTGGTAGATGAAGATGATTGCTTAGCTGTGAAGGCCCCCATAAGTTAAAGACTTTAAAAAGAGTTGGTAGCTAAATACAGGAAAGAGAAATTTTTTAAATGACTGTAGCATTTCCAGATGAATAACATATTCCAATTTTATTTTCCTTACAGAATCATTACAGAAAAGTTGGTTGGCAGTGGGGAGGTGGTAGGGTGGTGGAGGTTGGAGGAGGAAAGCCAATGAATTGAAGTTGTGGCTACCAAACTCAGCAGCCAGATCTGCAGTGCAGCAGAAGCTGTTTCCTGAAATCAAAAAGGAGTGTCCATTTGCTGGTGCTGACAGCCGTCACTCTTCTGCAAAATTGATGATACATTCTGATCTATAAACTATAATCGAGTTAATTGTATCAAAGTACCTTAAAAGTATCGAACATTTTGAACATTGACTAAAAGGCAAAACCAAGAAAAACAAAATGTTATAGAATGTGAAAATATTTAAAATAATTTCTGTTAGACATCTGACAAAATGCCAGGTTGTAATCTGGAGTCCAATTAGATTAGCTGATTTTGATACTTGGATATGGCTCACTAGATGTTTCCAGTTTCAAGCTGACTTAATGTGTCCTATGCAGGAGGAGCAATGTATAAAGTCAGCTACTGTGAAATTCCTTCATTGTTTTTATTAATGTTTGGGGCACTGCATGAATAATTAATTATTTTGGGACACGTGACATCCACTTTTTGCACTAAAAAGTAACCCATATTCTGGTTTTCTGTTTAATTATTTCCTTTCATAAATGTCGTAAAGATAACTTACAAAATTTCAATACAATTCCCTATTGGCAACATAAATCAAACAGCACCATAATATTTTTCTGAATTCTCCTTAAATATTAACCGAAGTGGTGGGAGGACATACAGTATCCTATACCTACACAACCAGCGATGAGAAACTTCCTAGTTACACCAAAGGCAGATTTAATGAAAGAGTTACTTCTAACCTGAAAAATTACTCTTCATAACACTCAAGCTACAATTTTGCTCAGTATGATTATACAAGAATGAATCATCCTCCGATATCAAAAGTGTGAAGTTACAAAAAGTAACCTCTGAAATCTTATATTAGAACACTCATCTTATATGTGTTTAAATAATATACTGTGATAAAGTACCACGTATAAATATATTATAGTACTGCACCATATTTAATGATTAGGAGACTTTTCTGGCATGATACATGGATATGGTGATACCTTGTTTTCCCACACAATTTCCTGTCCAGGTTGCACTTTAAATACTACATTCCTTTTGGTTGCTTTCAGAAATAATCAAGACAATGCAGACAACATTTACCAGTCCAAATCCAGCCTTGGTTATGAGGAAAGATGGGAGAAACTTGGGATATTTAATCTTAAGAAAGGCATTTGCAAATGATTTTTAAAACAGTACAAAAATAAGCTTAAATATTATTTTATATTAAATTGTGGAGTAGAACTGGGGGCTGTATGGCTGGGTTTAAATGAGCAATGGATAATTTTATGATTGGCATCAGAAATTTTTTTTATATAGGTTGATCAACATGTGGAATAAGCAGATGACAAATTCTGAGAAATGCAGACAGAAATTTTGGAATCAATTAAAATTTAATAAGCTGTAATGGGAAGACTGGATGAAGCAAGAAGGATCAAATGCCTTACCTCAGTTACAATTATCCTATGACCATGCACAGCATTTGGACAGGTTTAACAACATGGGTACATGATAGGTTTTGCAACATAGAATGAAAGTATGCTTTTTCGTTTTTTTGATTTTACACTGGAAAAATTATAGCCCAAAACGTTTTCTAACTCATTTCTTTTAAATACAATGATAACAATTTAGCCCAGAGTAATGATTTTTATTCCATCAAAATTATGTAACATTCTAAAATTACAAAATCTTATCAGAAAAATTTGTCAGTTAAAAATATGTATGCTTTAAGGGTGAAAAGTTGGTCTTTTGATACAATTAAAGTTCTAAAAACAGGATTTAAAAAAAACATGTTGGGAAATCTGTTAATTGTTTATTGGGGAAGATTCTTGGATTATGATGTATTTCCTAGCCACTTTCCATGATCCTAAGCAAATGAGTATTGCTTTCTGTGAAAAAAGCCTCCCATTCCACCCCCCTCAACCCCCTCTCCATCGCCAGATATGAAATCAAAGGGCTAAATACAGCTAGGATACAATCTCTAGCAACTGTTGAAAGTTATGTGAATAAAGATCTACACTGAATTTCTCATCTGATGGCACTGTTTCCAAACCTCAATGTTGTCTACATATTTACCAAAGAGTCAAAAGCTAGTGAAATGAAAGAGAAGTAAGAGTAGTTTTGTATCCTTCCTTCCTGTTTTTCTCCCCTATGTTCCTGGCCTTTCAGCAATGTGGTGACTATGTGTAAGCTAGTTCATAAACTTCTAAGATAAGATTTTTTTATTAGTCACATGTACATCGAAACACAAAGTAAAATGCATCTTTTGTGTTGTGTCACCACGCTTCTGGCGCCAACAGAGCATGCCCACAACTTCCTAACCCGTACGTCTTTGGAATGTGGAGGAAACCGGAGCATCCAGAGGAAACCCACGCAGACACAGGAAGAACGTACAAACTCCTTACAGACAGCGGCCGGAATTGAACCCAGGTCGCCGGTGCTGTAAACCGTTATGCTAACCGCTACACTACCATGCCTGCCCCCATCATGTTTCCCATGCATTTCCCTCATTGGGTTTCCTTCACATATGCTCTTTGCGCCAACAACTGTCTCACAAGTTGGATTCCAGGCATTTGCACAATGCAAAAAGTTTCTCCCAAATTAATACCAATACCATATATTTCCTGCCTGCCTAAAGTTTTGTGAGGGCTGGTTGCCCTCCAGCTTTTTGTTGAAATGGCCACAATGATTGGCTGGGCTATCTGATCAAAGGTTTACAACTGATCAAAATCCCTCCTCTTCAGCAAGCACACACAGATTTCAGGTAGGACTGGAAAACTAGCCAACTTTCCTCTGCACGTAGCAGTAGCCTACTATGCATAATTACAATCCCCCTGCTGAAATCAGCTGTGGCACAGACCCAAAAATGAACCTGTCTAGTATGTATTGCCCAGCTACTCACTTATTATTTGCATTGAGCACACGTTGGTAAGGTGCCAAATATTGAAAAAGCTATCATGAAACAGTCAAAGTTTGTACAGTTATAATTTTCTTTTACCAATCAGATCCACTTCTATACACAATCAAAGGCACTGAAACAATTGGCAGAATGCCAGAAGTTTTAGAATGACTGGAGTCCCCAACAAGCTGGTGTTGTGTTCAGTATTAAAATTTTATCATAGTTTATATTTGGGCATGTATAAAAAGCAAGCAAAGGTGATATTTATCTAGTGCCATGATATTTCAAAGCAACAACTACACAGAAATGGTAGGTGCTATTTTGCAAAGCACAGCAGCAATCAAGTGAATGACTACAGAAAACAACTGAGTGGTACTTGAAGAAGGAGTCAAAAACAGAATGTGGCAGGAAGACATCATAGGCCCTCAAGGCTGATCTGTCACTTAATGAGATCATATCTAATCCGTTTTGGGATTAATCCTTAAACCTTTGCTTAACAAAAATACAGCAATTTCAGTTTTTGAAATTATATCCCCCCTCCAGCCTCAACAACTTTCGAGGGGTGCAAGATCCAGATTTTTGCCATCCTTCGTGTGTCGAAACAGTTCTCAAAGTTATCCCTAATGTAAGGATATGCTCCTATATCCCAGGCAATCTAGCCGGAAGAAATAGTTCTATTTCTCTACTCCAAGCACTGTGAATAACTTAAAAACCTCAATAATATCACTATATATTTTGTAATTAAGAAAATATAAACTTTGTCTACAAACCATGTTCTCATAATTTTAGCATTGGAATAATGCCGGTGAATCTGTATTCTCCATTCCATATCCTATTCCCCGTGGTAAATACAAATATTCCATTGAATTTTTAATTAGGTTATATTGCTGTTTCATCAAGACCACCAACTTCTCTCTGGAGCCACCCAACTCCACCCCTTCCTATCTCAGCTGATCGACCGCTGAAATTCTCATCCATACCTTTGCTACCAGTAATCTGCAGACTCTTTTATCTACCCATAATCTTGTCTATTCTTGGCTGGCTATCCAACTTCTTCAATTGTTAAACTTTGGTATACTTAAATCTATACTGCATGTACAAGTTGCATTCACCTATCTTGCTCACTATGAATATTAGCCCATTGCTGAGTCTCAAGTGAAAAATTCTCATCCTTGTTTTAAAATCCTCACTCGTTCTAGCCTCCTCCAACACGAAAAGTTTTAAAGATATTTGCTTTGAAATTTGATCCCTTAACATTCCTGATTTTAAACACTGAATCAAGGCAGCCATGCTTTCTGTTGCCTTGCCTTCTGGACTTTTCTCCTTAAACTTCTCTCTTTTTCTCTGTCAGATTAAAATGTTGAGAACGTCAGTCATTTTATATATTTGTTATTTATCCTGATAGCTCACGTGCCTTGGCGTAAAATTCTGTTACAATACTGTATGAAGTGCCTTAGGATATCTTACAACATTACAAGTGTGACATAAAAGTAAATTGTTGTTGTAAATATAAAAATGACAAGTTGCGCAGCAATAAGCTAACTGAGCCAACGAAAAGACCAAGTCAGAAAACAAAAAAATAGAGAAGAGAAACTACACTGAAAATAAAAACAAATCAGCAAAAGTGGAATGAGTTTTGGAGAGCCTCTTTTTTAAAGAACTATTCTCTCCTTTTTCCATTTTGGAGAGAGGAATCTTAACCCTTCTTGACTCTTTGTTTAAAAATAAACCAACATAAGGATGTGGTTGTGCTGGACAGAGTGCAGAGATTAAGTGTGATGTTGCATAGATTGGAGGACTTCAATTAAGGGGAGAGGCCTGCCTTCCTTGGAGGCTGAGGGTGACCTGACAGAGGCATAGATAGGGTAGTTAGATAGTCAGAATAGTTTTCCCATGGTAGGGGTATCAAAAACAAGGCGGCACAGGCTTAAGATGAGAGGAAGGTATTTTAAAGGGGATTCAATAGGAAAGTTATTTTTAAAATAGAGACTGGTAGATATCTGGAACTCGTTACCAGAGGTGGTGGTGGAATCAGATACAATTCCTACATTTGAGAAACAGTTAAATGGGCACTTGAATGGGCAAGGCGGAGAAGGATATGGGCCTAATGCGGGCAAATGTGATTAGTGTCGATGGACAAAAAGGACAGCATGGATGTGGTGAGCCAACTCTAAAATATACCAACTTTGTTCCTGTCCAAGATACCTTCAGGTGTAGTTCCCCTAATTCCTTTGGGAATCTCCATGAAAACAGACCCATGAATGTCACATCACTAAATGGACGCACTGAACCTGTCCAACACCAGAAAGAGCAGGTAGATTTTCAGCATTATGCTTAAGTATCAGTCCACATAATGAAATAAGACCTCAGTAAAGCTGAAATTAATAGAACCTCTAAACTGAAGCAAATGATCAATCTCATCATAGTCGGTTTGGTTCTCCATTCTACAGATTCTGAGGTGACTGATGAGGCCAATCTGCATACTCTATTACACAGGGGGAGGACATGGCTGACCAGATGGTCAAGTGGTGAGTTTCTCAGGTGATGTACGTCTTCTGCCATTTACGCTGGGCTTTTGCATACTCCTGATGCATGGATTTAAGGTTTTCAATGCCAACCCAAATGCTCCTTTTCCTTTTTGAGCAGTCATGGCCAGAATTTCCCAGGAATTGATGGAGATACTGCACTTTTGGCAAGGAGGCTTTGAGGACACCCTTGAATCCTTTCCTCTGTCTGCCTGGCAGTCTCTATTCCCAGCTCTGCAACAAAAAGAGTGTCTGTTCCAGAATTCTGGTGTTGGGCATGTGAACAATGTATCTTGCCCAAAAGATTTGACTGAGTGTAATCAGGACCTTAATACGGCAGATGTTGGCTGGGACTGGATGTTGATGTTGGTTCACGTGTCCTACTAATGAAACTGGAATTTTAAGAGAGGGCTTTTATCTCTCCAGAATATTAAGGTCCCAGCTACAGGTAGCCTGAGTCTCAGAAGCACATCAAAGGGCAGGGATCACTTTGTGCTGAGTTTGATGTCTCAGTATAATGATAGAAATGTTCTGACAGAGATGAATTATGAAAATTCTTCCTCTGTACTTGTACAATCGTTAGAGCAAAAGTAAACCATTTTGTCTTTTGTGTCTCTGTCACATCAATCCTTTGACCAATGCTAAATTAAGGGAGACATGTACTTTTTAAACTTCCAAATTGATCCTTGGTTCCCCAATGTTTAATAATCCTATTGATCCACTGGAATTGCACAAATTGCTAACTCTTTAAGGCATCAGTTTGTCCCTCCACTCAATTTAATGCAAATCAAAAGAATTATAGAGAGAAGAAATTCAGAGAATTATACTGGCTGGTGTGTACTGTAATAACCTATCAACAGGGCATTTAGGGAACGCCGACTCAATTCTCCAGCTTATGAAATGGCCACTCCACAAGCAAGCTCTATCAGGCACACTGCTCCGTAGAGGCAACAAGCAGAGTGTAGGAATCAGGAAAAATAATGCCATACTCCCCTTTCCCAAATATCTATTAGGCATGGGAGTACGGATAAATTCTGTATAAAACAAAGAAACTGCCCCAATTCCCAAGAAAAGCACATGACTTTTTTAAAAATTTAGGCACACTCCTACTAATCCAGTGCAGGTGCACAAAACATACTCCACTTATACATCACTGACATTATGTTGATGTTCAGGTTAAGGAAGATGATGCAAAAAGAAAAGTGACAAATCACAGCTCCTGGTGCCTGGAAACACAACTGCCAAAAACAACTTAAATATCACTATACAAAAGAAGGCTATTCGACCAATGGATCCATGTCGACTCCCAGCAATTACCCCTTCCCCCTGACTTTCCTGTAGCCCTACCACTTATTCTCTCTCACGTCTCTTTTTGATTCTTTTTGCCACTTACCTATTTGAAAGCTATTTAACCTAGCAATACGTCTTTGGGATGCAAGACGAAAACAGAGCACCCAAATCAGTGGTCACAGGGAGGGTTATATCGAGGCCAAGATTGGATCAACCATGCTCTTATTAAATGGCAGAGCAGACTCAAGAGGTTGAAAGGTTTACTTCTGTTCCTGTTTCTTAATGTTTCTTTTGTTCTTATTATCTTACTTGCAGTTTACTTTCCAAAAATCCTAAAAATTGAATATATATTTTTTAAGACATTTGAAGGGCTGATTAATAAGTTTGCAGGAGACATGAAAATTGTCAGAGCTGTGGATAGTGAGGAAGGTTGTCAAAGGATACAGCAGGATATAGATGGGTGGAGAAATGGTAGATGGAATTTAATCCGGACAAGTGTGAGGTGTTGCACTTTGGAACCTCAAATGCAAGAGAAAAGTATAGAGTAAATATAGCAGGACCCTTTGGAGCACTGATGTACAGAGGGATCTTGGAGTGCAAGTCCATAGATCCCTGAATGTGGCAACACAACTGAATAGGCTGGTAAAGACGGCATAAGGCACACTTACCTTTATCGGACAAGTTGTTGAGTATATAAAAGTCGGGAAGTCATGTTGCAGCTGTATAATAGGCCACGTTTGGAGTATTGTGTGCAGTTCTGGTTGCCACATTACAAGAAGGATGTGAAGCTTTGGAGAGGGTGCAGAAGAGGTTCATCGGGATGTTGCTTGGATTAGAGTATTAGATACAAGGAGAGATTGGGCATACTTGGATTGCTTTTTTCTGGAGCAGAGGCTAAGGGGCAAAATCATAGGAGTATATAAAATCATGACAGGCATAGATAGGGTGGATAGTCAGAGTCTTTCCCCCCAGGGTGGAAATGTCACATACTACAGGGCATAGCTTTAAGGTAAGAAGGAGACTTATGAGACAAAAGAGAATGGTAGGTACCTGGAATGAGCTGCCAGGGAAGTGGTGGAAGCAGATACCAATATAAATGTTTAAGAGACGTTTAGACAGGCATATGAACAGGTAGGGAATGGTAGGATATAGACCATGGGCAGGCAAATGTGGAGTTCAAATTGGCATTGTGGTCGACACAGACATCGTGGGCCAAAGGACTTGTTCCTGTGCTGTACTGTTCTATGTTCTAAGACTCACTTCAACTAAATCTTTTGTTTTTTTTTATTATTATCGTACAGCTTTAGCTGAGGAGTGAGTGATCCGCAGATTGCTCTTTGATGAAAAATCTACTCCAACCCAGCCAGCAGAAAAGGCACTTAGTGGAAGGAAAGAAGATGGAATCAGCATATTTTCACTTCCTGTAACACAAGATAATTCGAGACCACAGACAATACTATTTTGCAGTGGGGCCAAAAGTTGACCATAAATGGCCTGCTGTGAAGTTATCTGCAGGAACTATCTGCTATTGCCAGTCAGCCATTTAATCTGAACAGTTGTCAAGTTGCACAGTAAAAAATTAAACTTCACATCTATCTACCACTGAGATCATGCATTCAAGCTAATAAACACTGAATTCCTATCCCTTCCAATATTTTGTTAAAGCAATGTCAGTTCCCTTTAAAGGCACTGCATCAAAGAGGACTTATGCCATAACTAGTATAGTTCCTGGTAGCTACATCACAATCTAATGCTGGCAACAAATGTCACACTACAGTCAGTGTTCCCTTCCAAGATACAAGTATAAATATACTTCTAGATTTTTTCTAAATGGTGGTTCCTTATTCTTTAATCTTCTTTGTTTCTTGCATGGATCCTAACCTACTTAAATGAACATACATTTAAATATATTGGAAATATTTAGGATTTGCAAAATATTGCATCAACGTTCAAGATTTGGATGTTAAAAGTAAGAAAGTGGCTAAAGGAAATTTGCTCAGCCTTAGCTGATTGGTACATCTCCACCATAATCCAAGCAACAGGTAGGAAACATCCAAATTTGGGTCCAGCCAAATTTGAGTTAACTTGCCCATAGAAGATAGAGGGTAGTGATGGAAAGATGTTGTTCTGGGTGGAGGTCTGTGACTAGTGGTGTTTTGCAGGGATCAGTGCTGGGACCTCTGCTGTTTGTATTATATATAAATGGATGAAAATGTAAATGGGCTGTTTAGTAAGTCTGCAGATAACACAAATATCGGTAGAGTTGTGGACAGTGAAGAAGATCGTCAAAGGATACAGCATGATATAGATCAGTTAGTTATAGGCAGATAAATGGCAGGTGGAGTTTAATCCGGGCAAGTGTGAAGTGTTGCACTTTGGGAGGTCAAATGTAAGGGGAAAGTATACAGTCAGGACCTTTAACAGCACTGATATACAGGGGAATCTTGAGATCCAAGTCCATACCTCCCTGAAAGTGGCAATGCAAGTAGATAGAATGGTAAAGAAGGTGTATGGCATGCTTGCCTTCATTGGTCGGGGCAGCGAGTACAGGAGTTAGGTAGTCATAAGACTTTGGTTACACTGCACATGGAGTATTGCATGCAGACCTTATTGCCCAATTACCTTTTTCCACCCAGCGGATGGTGAGTATACGGAATGAGCTGCCAGGAGGAGTGGTTGAAGCAGGTCTGATAACAACATTTAGAAGGTCCTTGGACAGGTACATGGATAGGAAAGGTTTAGAGGGATATGGGCCAAACACAGGGAAATGGGACCAGCTTAGATGGAAATCTTGGTTGGCATGGACCAGTCGGGCCAAAGGGCTTGTTTCTGTGCTGTCTTACTCTACGACTCGATAAGGAAGCAAAATGAGGAATTACTTTTGTGATTTTGGAAGCTGCTTACAAAAATGGAAAAATTAAAGTCAGATTTAAATGGCAAAATTTAATGAACTATTTTGAGCAGAACTGATATCATAAGTAAAATGGTAATTGCTGACACATTACAAATCTAAAGCAATAAGCAGTCAAGAAAATGCATCAAGATTTCCACAAACATGCTGCCATTCTTCCTCCAGCCCATAAAGCTCATTTGTCCTTTGACCAAACTTTAAACAAGCAGAAGGATGTTTTCTGAGCAGTGCAGCTTTCCCATGTTTCTTCTTGGCTACTTCATAGCTAGATAATGTGTGTGAAAATGCCCATGAACCTACTTATTTCAACTTCCCAAAAAGGATAAGATGTGAATAAGATGTGAATAAGATTGCTCTGGGAGAAATGAGTGCATGCGTGTGGGGGAGAGGGGGGGGAAGGAATGGGAGGACAAGGGGGTTGTAGTTTGGTGGAGGGAGGATGCAAATAAAGGATTAACAGCCTTCAAATTAGTGAACCGTAGTACCTTGTTGGATACATACAGCAATTTAGTTTCATGGAAGTTTCATAATGCAATTGTGTTTCAGCTTTAAAAACACCTAATTTAGTATACTTCTTTCACAGTAGGATGACCAGCAATTGTTCCACAAGTTAAACAAAATGTCACTTTCTTCACCCAAATGGATCATTGACATATTCTACACCAGTTTTTTCAATGCACAGATATTGAAAAGTCTCAGATCCCCAAAATAAAGAAATGACAGGGGTAAGAGATGTCAGGGGTAAGTTTTTACTCAGAGAGTGGTGAGCGCGTGGAATGGGCTACCAGCAATGGTGGTGGAGGCGGATACGATAGGGTCTTTTAAGAGACTTTTGGATAGGTACATGGAGCTCAGAAAAATAGAGGGCTATGGGTCTCTAAGGTAGGGACATGTTCAGCACAGCTTTGTGGGCCGAAGGGCCTGAATTGTGCTGTAGGTTTTCTATGTTTCTATGAGATGTTGAATTATGGCTTTGAAGCAACTGTTGTTCTTTTGTTTAAGATGGACAATGGGTATAATTCGGCAAATTACAGGCTTACATCAGTGGTAGGGAAATTAGTGGAGAAGATTCTTGGGGGTAGGATTTACTCGCATTTGGAAAGGCATAGACTCATTAGGGATAGCATGATTTTATGTGAGGGGAAGTCGTGTCTTAAGAACAACTGAGTATTTTTGGGTAGTTGACGAAGATGATTGATGAGGGTAGGGCAGTGAATGTTTTTTTTATATATCTATATCTATATATATAGATATAGATAGATAAAACATTCACTATATATATATAAAAATATATGTGTTATATATATATATATATATATATATATATATATATAGACTTCAGTAAAGCATTCAACAAAGTCCCTCATGGTAGGCTAATTCAGAAAATTAAGGCAATGGGATCCACAATGACTTGGTAGATTGGATTCAAAATTGACTTGGCTATAGAAGGCAAAGGGTAGTAGTGGAGGGATGTTATTCTGACTGGAAGTCTATGACCAGCAGTGTTCCGCAGGGAGTAGTGCTGGTTGTTTGTGATTATATAGGATTTGGATGAAAACGTAGGTGGATTGATTAGCAAGTTTGCAGATGACACAGAATTGGTGGAGTTGTGGATAGTGAGGAAGGTTGTCAAAGGATACAGCAAAATATCAGTTGCAGATATAGGCGATGGAATTTAATTCAGACAAGTGTGAGGTATTGCATTTTGGGAGGCCAAATGTAAGAGGAAAGCATACAGTAAGTGGCAGGACCCTTACAAGCACTGGTGTACCGAGGGATCTTGGAGTGTGTCCATAGCTCCCTGAAAGAGGCAACAAAAGGGAATACGGTTGTAAAGAAGGAATACAGCACACTTGCCTTCAATGGTCAGTGTATTGAGTATAAAAGTTGGGAAGTCATGTTGCAGCTGTATAAAACTTTGGTTAGGCCGCACTTGGAGTATTTTGTGTAGTTTTGGTCGACACATTATAGGGAGGATGTGGAGACTCTGGAGACTGTGCAGAAGAGGTTCAAGAGGATGTTGCCTGGATTAGAAAGAATTAGCTACGAGGAGAGATTGTTTTCTTTGGAGCATCAGAGGTTGAGGGGGTGACCTGATAGAAGTTTATAAAATTATCATAGGCATGGATAGGGTAGATGGTCAAGTCTTTTTCCACAGGGTGGAAATATCAAATATTATAGCGCATAGCTTTAAGATGAGAAGTGGAAAGTTTAAAGGAAATTTACAAAGCATATTTTGTTTTTGTTTTACACAAAGAGTGGTAGGTGCCTGGAATGTGCTGCCAGGAGAGGTGGTGGAAGCAGATACAACAGCAATGTTTATTGGGCATTTAGACTTGCACAGGCAGGAAGAGGAGAGACATAGACTAAGTGCTGATAGATGGAACTAGTTTAATTTGGTGTCATGGTTGGCACAGACATCACGGGCCGAAGGGCTTGTAATTGTGGTGTACTGTTCTTTGTTCTATGTTCATGTAGTCTGGTGGGGCTCAGTAGAATCAAGCAACCTAACAGAAACAAAGAAACTCACACATAGCTGTGAGGATCTACAGCACTCCTGTCATACCAAAACGAAAGGGATCAGACAGGAAGAAAGTACAACTCAGTCAAAAAGTTTTGACTGTTTGTGCTTACAAGCAGTAGCATGGTAAATAAGGCTTGAAAACTGACAGCATATTGTCACAAGGAACTGTAATATCATGGAAGTATCAAAAATTTAGTTGAAACAAGGAATGGAATGTAAATTTCATGGCTACAACACATTGAGGGAAGATTGGGAATGAGAAAAACATAAGAGGGATGAATGCAGAAAAGTGAATTGTGCAGTGACAATATTGATCAAATAAACTGCAATGGCACTGGGAAGGGATGATGTAGCTGTGAAGTCCATTACTTCCAGTGGCAAAAAAATAAAGGAGCTATTATGTTTCTGAGTGTTCATTAATGCCATTAAGTAGTGGAAAGGAGATAGCACCAGTAAATTTGCAGCTGTATTACCAAAAGATACACAACAATCAGTGACTTCAATTATCCTAATGCAGATTGGAAAAGCAGCAGTGTAATCAGCAAATTGAAAAAGTCCTGAAATATAACTGAACAGTGCCAGACTTGAGGAGAAGGTCTGGGTACGGACTGTAAATATTCTCATGACAAGGAAAGACAAGGCATGCAAAGTTGGCGCTCTCTGCATGACTCGAGATATAAAAGGAAACTCATGACAAATGAAAAATTCATAATACAAGAAAGCACCAAGCTACATACAGAAAGTGCAGAAGCTATTATAAAAGGGAGCAAAGGGCGAATACAATAGATTTGTGTCTAACATAAGTGGTGGGGAGTCAGGGGTGGCGAACTGCTTAGGGCCAAAATGGGATCTTCTGGAGGCAGGTGGCACAGCTGTGATACAAGTGAGAACCTGAAACAATCTTCGCTCAGGAAGACAATGCTGACAGTGTGGTAGTGGTTGAGGAGACAGGAGTGATAAGCAAACTTAAAACAGATAAACAGGATATACTAGAAGGTCTGGCATTCTCAGATAGTTGACCATCCTGAGTGGACGGGATGCAACCCAACCTGCTGAGGCAGCTCTGGGACAGCATCCTGTCACAGCCTTCTAGTCATTCTTGAATAAGTACAAAAGGAGTGGAGGATTGAAAATGTTACATCTTTGGTCAAACCTGGGGAGAGGGATAAATGTGGCAGGTTATGGAGAACATTGATAGGGAAATGTTTGGAAACAAAACCTGTGCATTAATTGATTAGCACTTGGATAAGTATCACTAAATATTAAATTTAGGAAGTATATGTTAGCTTGATTAATTTAATTGATTTCTTTATCTGACTACACAAAAAGAGCAGGAAAGTGGGAATTCAAGAATCCTTTCAAAGAGCTGGCACATGCAATTTAGACTAAATGGCTTCTTCTGTGCTGTAGCATTCTATAATCTTAGGGGCATTTCTCCTCAGTTGGACAACAGAGAGGCACTCAAGTACTGTGTAGTCAACCATGTCAAAGAGTGTGTGACCTCAATTTCATCATCAAACCCACCAACAAGGTTGGTGCTGTTGTGGTTTGACGAACTGATGTCCATACTCATACCTTCTTTGAACCACAACCTCATCATTGAACATCAGGCCATTGTTTCCCACATATTCATAGACCTCATTCCCTCAGGAGATCTTCCCTCCACAACCGCCAGGTCATAGAATATCAATCAAGCACAGCCTACTTCTGGTGAAAATCCACAAGTAGGAGTCTATGAACAGACCCATTGTTTCAGCCTGCTCTTGCTCCATAAAAGTTAAAATTTTCCTCCACTAGCTCCATTTCTCTTTTTTATTATAAGAAAGAGGAGAGTTTCCAAAAACCAGTCCCTTTCCACTTACTTCCATGATACCCCTGATGCCACCTGTAAGGATTCCATTTTAACAGGTTCCATCTTCCTGGACCCAACTGTCTCATCTTCACCATGGATGGACAATCCTGGTAAACATCCATCCCATACCAGGAAAGTGTGAAGGCCCTCACTCCTTCCTTGAACAGAGGCCCCACCAGGCCCCCTTCACCAACAACTCATCTGCATGGCTGAAGTTGTTTTCGCATTGAACAACTATACCCTCAGCTCCACTCACATTCTCCAGATCAAAGATGTAGTCCAAAAGGCCCAAAGGTGTAGCTCAAAAGGCCGAAACTATGCCAACCTTTTTTGCGTGATACATGGAACAGCCCTTCTTGAGCCATTCCCTCAACTCTTTTTCCCATACACCAATGACTACATAGGTGTTGCTTTCTACACTTATAGAGAACTCGAAAATTTCATTACTTTTGCTGCCAATTTCCACCCTGCTTTAACTTTCACTTGGCCCAATCTTGACCCTTCCTTTCCCTTTCTGGATCAGAGCCTCCATTACAGGGAATAGGTGAGTGACACACATCCATTACAAACCCACAGATATCCTGACTATAGTTCCTCTTGCCTGGCCTTTATAAGAAGTCCATCCCATTTTCTCGTCTCATCTGTGTCTGTGGCATGATGAAACTTTTCACAAAGGTACCTGTGAGACACCTCCCTTCCTTCTTCCTGACCATGCCCAATTTCCTCCCAAAAAATAGTCACTACTACTAAAGTGGATAACCACACATTTTTCTGCACTGTACTCCATCTAGTACCAACAACAACAGCCCAAGGAGCTGGTTCTTTTGCCAATCACTCTTAGGTCAATGTCCCTCTGTTTGGTGACGCTTCCGGGGATGGAAGCATTCTCCAATATTTTTTCTATCGATCTATCTAAATATTTTGAACACTTCTACCACATCCCCTCTTAACCTTCTCTACTTGAAGGTGAACAAGTCCAGATTCTCAGCACTCTTCAGCATTTCTGGTACTATACCAACAGTATGGAATTGTATGGTGTGATTCTAACTGGTGAAGCCTCTGCTCCATCTTCAGGAGCTTGACATTCCTAAAAAAAAGTGTACTGCCAGAATACAATACACATATATGTATTGTAAACCTAACCACTCAAACCTCGCAATGGTGGTGGGTTTGGGAGAAAGAAGAGGAAAGGGAGATAAAAAAGATAGAAGGAAAAAGAAAAGGAGGAAATATACCTACTTCTCCCATCACCATCAAATTGCTTAAAAATTCTTTATTCCTTCGTAGCCATGGCAACCTACTCACTGGGTGATGCCTTCGCAAATAAACAACTATGCAATTAACAATACATTAGTATATATACTTGAAAGCTAAGACAGAACCATTAGCAACACAATAACATCCATCAAGTTGAAACTCTACGCGGTTGAACAAAGTGCCCCTAACATACTGCAAAGATTGTCTGTTATTCTGCACGGTGACAGACTGAAGGTGACCTAAGGAGCACGGCAAACCTGAGCTAATGAGCTGTGCATTTCTGTGAAATCACCTCTATAATCATAATAGTTTGAATTTTTTTTAGACTGAGTCATTTAAGAAGGCCTCAGCATGAGGCCATAAACAAGTCATGGACCAGCAATGTCTCAGTATGTAAAATATTTATGAATTATGTACTTATGCCATATAAAATTTTCATGGTATGTTCTTTTAAGCTAGAATGACAAAAAACAAGCACTAGAATAGATATTTAAAAACTACATTCTACTCAATATTTCAATTTTTAAAATTTCTTTTAAAACAGATTGCGGAAACTTTTGCAGATGTATTCATGTGGGAACACACCAACGATTAAAGTTTTAACAAGACATCAGAGATTCAAATAGCATTTGTCATTGATTTTTTTTACTGTTAATCATTTTAAATAGTGATGGACAAATCAAAACTAAAACACATATACATAATTAAATCAATCAAGATAGAAAATTGCACTTAATTTGTCAGTTAGAGAACATTGGCTTCAGAAGCAGGAAATCAAAGGATTACAGAAATGTAACAGCAAAGAAGACAATAATTCAACCCATCAGTTCTGTGCTGGCATATTATGACAGCAATCCAGTTTGTTTGAATCCTAAGCACTTTATGTGTAGCCCTTCATTCTTTATAGAGTCATAATGCATAGGCAGGCCCTTCGACTACCACGCTGATGCTGACCATCAAGTACTTATCTCTATGATTCCCATTTATCAGCATTTTGTTTGTAGCCTTCTACACACTGGGGCTTCCAAGTTTTCATTTTGGTACTTAAGTGTTGGGAGAGTACCTGCCTCTATCACCCACCCAGTCAGTGTGTTCCAGATTCCATCCACTCTCTGGGTGACAAAGTCTTCCTCAGAACACTTCTAAACCTCTTACCCTTTTCTTAAACCTATGCCCTCTAGCTTTAGACACCTTTGTTATGGATGAAAGTTTCCTTCCATCTACCCTCTCTATGCCACTCATTATTTTGTATACCCCTATCAGGTTCCCTTCAGCCTTTGCTGCACCAAGGAAAACAAAGTCTCGCCTCATAACTAAAATACTCCACCTAAGGGATTCCATCCCTTTATTCATAGTGTAGACCCTTCTTGATTTTAAGCACCTTATCAAACGTGCTCTTAATCTTTGCTCGAAAAAAAACAATTCTGTCTACCTGCGTTATACTTTCTCGGTAACTTTAACATTTTATTCTGCATTCTGTTATAGTTTTACCTTGTACTACCTCAATGCACTGTTGTAATGAATTGATCTGTATGGATTGCATACAAGACAAGTTTTTCACTGCATCTTGGTACATGTGACAATAATAAACCAATTTACCAAATTCTTGGGTTACTCAAAAAGAATCTTAAAACCTTGATAATAGCTCCCCTCCAAGTCATATGCTGAACTAACATGAGAGTATATTTCTGTTTAAGATCCTGGAATCCCCTACCCTGTAACATGGTGGGAATATCATCATCAGAAGCACTGCAGCGATTCAAGAAGTCAACTTACCACCGATGCCTACATCCTATATGCAAAAAAATTTAAAAGTTCCTCTTCCATGGAACCTTCTGAATAATTTTTTCTGAACCCTCTCTGAGGCCTTCACATCCTTACTGATGAATGGTGGATTCCAGTTGTGACCGAATCAGTGTTTTATTTAAAGCTCATTCCAACTTCCTCATTCTTGCTTAAATAAAAATAGAAAATGCTGGAAGCACTCAGCAGATCAGGCAACATTTGTGGAAAGACAAACAGTCAATGTTTCAGGCCTAGGACCCTCCATCAGATGTTAACTGTTTCTCTTTCCACATCTTTTTTTCAGATTTCCAGCATTTGCAGTTTTTGATTTTCATCTCTTTGTTTTTGTACTCTATTATCTTGAAATTTGATCCAACAGCAGTTTGCTTCAGCACTGTGCAATAGGAAAACAATTTAACTTGGAGTAAATTGCATTTCTTAACTTTTTAGGTTAAATCACAGCAACTGTGAAATCTAACTGGGTCCTGGGTTTTCCTTGCAAACATAACTCTGATCATCTGCAGAGTCAACATCATTTATGAAAGGAAATCATATTTGACTTATTTGTTAGAGATCTTTGAGGACGTAACAAACAGGGCAGATAAAGGGAACGAAATGCAGCAAGTTTTCTTTTCCAGAAGGCATTCTGTAAGGTACCACTCAAGAGGTTATTGCACCAGATAAAGAGCATACAGGGTTGGAAGAATGGAGAGAGGGTTGGCTAATTAACAGAAAACAAAGAATCAAGCTAAATGGATCATCTGGATTGTCAACCAAAAGTCAGTGGGGCAGCATAGGGATCAGAACTAGGGTCTCAACTCCTAACATTCTACATTATTGATTTGGGTGAAGGGACCAAGTGCATTTGCAGCCAAATTTTTCAATGATACAAAAATTGGCACATTAGCAGTTGTAAGGACTAAAAGAGACTGCAAATAGATTTGGATAGGTTAAATGAGTGGGCAAGAAGTTGGCAGATGAAATATAATTATCTACTTTCAAACGAAGAATGAAAAAGCAAATTATTTAAATAGAGAGACAAGAAAATGTTGCAAATCTAAGGGGTATGGTTGTCATAGAGCATTAAGCACAAAGATACAGTAAATAATTAGGAAGGCTAATCGAATGTTAGACATTACTGCGTGGGGTATGGAGCATAAAAACATAAAAGTTTTGATGCAACTTGCAATGCTAGAAACTGGATTTTTTTTTCTTGCTACATTCCCTGTTCACGAGAATCTAATGAAGGATCCTGGACCCTAAACTTTAATTCTGTTTCTCTTTCTACAGATGCTGCCTGACCAGCCAAGTGTTTCCAGCATTTTCTATGGCTTCCAGCATCTGCAGTTTTACTTTGATGATCCTTTCCCATTGGCTGCCCCATCCAAGCCTAAAGGGACCTGTTAACATGCTAGAGAATTAGATTTGATTACTATCACAAAAAAATATTTTAAGTCATCAGGTTCATGTTGGAGTAGTTTAGGCGGTTTCTTTATAAAGAAATCCACCAAGGTTCTGTATTTTATTTAGATCATGGCTTCCTGACTAGAACCCAGCAGGACGTTACTACTTGTTGGGTTCAGGCACTGAGAAAAATCCTTAGGTTGATTCAGGTTCAGATTAGCTGTGTCTGGTCAGCTTTGGGTATTAATTATATACTTGAGCAGATCCACATCTCCCTCACAATGATTAAAGGATTTCTGAAGTTTCAGCAGCATAACTATTTTCCTTGCAAACTGTCAATATAATTCTGGCCTGTTGAGTTGTGACCTTGAACTTCATGAAAAGAGCTCCTGTATTTATTTGTATTTCTGGTGTTGGTGTGCCAAGGAGATGGGTTTTTTCCCCCCAACAGAGATGAAAATCAATGTTTGAATCTCTGAATCAGAATCTTTGTGACCGATGTTTAGTCGGGCTGACTATTAAAACTGTCAACTGATGACTGTTTATTGCTCTTCGATGATTTAGTATGTCTGCTTCAGCTAACATATGTATATAATTATTTTACTTCAGCTTAATTTTGTTATTTTTAGTTCCATCTACTGAATAAAATTATAAATAATTTTGACAGCAGTGCACAAGTGCAAACAACAGCACACCAACGGTTTGGCAGCTAAAGGACGAAGGGCTTACACAGAAACATTAGGAAAGAAGCTGGTCACTGAGTCCTTTAAACTCCTTCACTGTGCCATTCTATAAAACATAGGTGATCTGAATCTTAACCCTACTTTACCCTTTGCTTCATATCTCTTGATAATGTTATCTTAAAAAAATCTGTTGACTTTAGGATTGAACATATCTATTTCTCCATTCAGGCTTTGCTGGTGTGGATACAGTTGAATGAACGTGTGAACGAGGAGGTGTAGAAGTCCTCCTTCTGGCACAATAGCAGTCCCACAGGTTGCTGCTAACCCACAAATCTCTGGCACCACCACTTTCCAACAAACCCACCACCACTGCTATTCATGAAGATCACAGGAGGTCATATGGTACAACCATTTTGCTAAAATATAGATGCGAGTTCAAAACTAGAGTTCACTTGCAAATTAACCAGATATCAGGTAGTAACCACACATTCTAAGCTATGAAGACTCAGACACCAAACCTAAACCATAAGGCCAAAACTGCAACATCCTTCCACATTTTCAACATTTCATCATGATAAAGGTTTACTGAATATTAAAGCAAATTAGAGACAACATTAACCCGAGCCATTTTCACACACCCACTCAAATGTAGCAATGGTAGATGGCTGGGGTCAAGTTATTGGTCCACTGCCTGAGGCAAGAAACTTAATAGAATGTGGAAAAATAAGAAAATTAAATAAATGGTGAAGTATGCTGCTTCAAGGAAAGTTAATAAATATTGCATAATTTGATGACAAAAATCTAAATTTTTCTGGAAGTTTTAATTAAAATTCTGATATTAATATTTTGGACGCTTAACTAATTTACTGGATAAGATAGTTTTTCCATAAATAAGGGCACAGAAAATTAGACACACAACTTTATGCTCAATATAGCCTAGATGTAATAAGTAACAAATTATATGAAAAATGTTATTTATTACACAACTGCTTGTTGAAGCAGGATTAATTAAATAGAATAAATAGAAGCAGGATTAATTAAATAGAATAAATAGAAAAGACTCCTGTAGGTAGTTTTCTCTTGCATCTATTCGCCGAGTTCAACCTGAATCCTCTCAGGTGGGGTAAAACAAGTTGGGACCCACAGAGCAGCACAACCATGAATTCTTCGAAAAACTTTTTTAAAACCGAGCAAGAGACACAAACAAAATAATGTAAATACAAATACTATCAATAATGTGTTATGTTATATGAAATTATCAAAGATATTATGTAAAATACAACTATTGCACACTCATACGATCTCTGTATTCTGTGCACTACACAGCTGTTACAGTAAGCTTCCCGTCTCTATACAAGTGATTTTGCCTGTAGTTCTGTTGAAAGCTATCCTTTAACATTAAATAGCATTCATTCTTTTTATCCCCAGATGATTTTAGACAGGACTCATCCTGTTGATCACTCAGAATGTAGTTCAGTTCTGTCTATACAATCTTGCAAGTTGCCAAAGTCTTCCCTGAACTCTCTTTACAATCCAAAAATCATACCTATTTCAATTTGACTGATGCAACCTTCTCTTTTGAATGTACTACTTTAAATCCTATTTCCTGCAGTGAGGCCAAGAACTGTCCAATATGGGAATGTTTAGTATCCAATCTTTATTTCAACAAAGATGTTTTGGTGGGTGTAAACTTTGAGTTTATCAGTTATCTAAAAGATTGTTAATGATACCCCAACCCTAACACCCACCCTGATGTTTATACTTTCAAACATGTGTTGAGGACAGATCTAGACACATTGAGCAAATTTTGCAAACCTAAGGATTGGGAGCAGTTTAGAATTCAGGAAAGGAGGAAAAAGTGAGCTGGCAAAGAACAAAAAGATGACTGCAAAAACTTATGTACATTTGAAAGGAAAAGAAGACTTATGAAAAAAATGCAGATCACGTAGTCAGAAACCAGGGTATTTACAATGGAGAACAAATAAATGACAGACCAATTAAATTTGTACTTGGATTCCTTCTTCATAAAGGAGGATAAAAATAACCTCTCAGAAACACTGGGGGACACAGGGTCTTCTGAGAGGAAGTAACTAAATGAAATCATTAATAGTAGGGAAATAGTGTTTGAGAAGCTGAAAGTATGAAAGGCTGAGAGATCTCCAAGGCCCAATGGTTTGCATTCCAGTGTACTTAAGGAAGTAGCCGGAGAAGTAGTGGATGCATTGGTGGGTTTTCACAATATCCTTCAGACTCTAATAGTTCCAACCAGTTGGAAAGTAGCTAATGTAACCCCAGTACTAACTTGATGACACTACCAACGTACTAACTAGAGTTGGACTAAGTGTTACATAATACCAAATCTGGTACTACCCCCTGTAATAACATCATAGAACACTAGAGCACAGTACAGGCCCTTCGGCCCACAATGTCGTGCCGACATTTTATCCTGTTCTATCTAACCCTTCCCTCCCACATAGCTCCCCATTTCTCCTTCCAGAGTTTCTGAAATATTTTGGTCCACTTGCTCAGTTCCTTATAAGGGGCCCAGCAAAGGATGACCATCAAAAATCTGGTGGATGTCAAGAGTCAATGTTTCCTAAAACCTCTAAAGGCCTAAATTAGGTATCAAGCTGCCATCGAATAACACAGTTCTCTGTACTTTCAACATCCTAGAACCCCTAATTCTCTAATGAATAAACTCAGAGTGGAGAAAGTCTTGAATACTGGATATGTAGGCTTCTGACATGCCCAAAGCTTGCACTAACCATGTTCATCAAAAATTTTCAGAAAAACCTGAAAATAGTAACCGTCTTTGCCTCATTGCTGCAGAGATAGAGTGTAACAGATGGAACTGATTGTTCTCTCTGATGTCACTGAACTATTTCAAGGCACACATGGTTGTACATGGTTGAGAAGGCTTGTTCTTGGAGAAAAATGAAGCACATTAGCCCAGGGATCTGTTCTAGCCCCAACCTTGTTTGATCTGTACACCGATCACTTGCCACCAATTCAATCATGGAAGATTACATCTGCTGAGTATCATAGGCATTGACTTTTCCTAAACTGAAGATTTCTCCAAGCGATGGTATTGCAAAGGTGGACAGCACTAATATTATGGTCCACAGTGTATTGTAGCTTCGCCTCACCAGCGTTAAGACAGAACTAAACATCATCTAAGATCTTTATTAGTCACATGTACATTGAAACACACAGTGAAATACATCTTTTGTGTAGTGATTTTTGGGGGGCAGCCCTCAAGTGTCGCCATGCTTCTGGAGCCAACATAGCATGCCCATAACTTCCTAACTTGTACGTCTTTGGAATGTGGGAGGAAACTGGAGCACCCGGAGGAAACCCACACAGACACGGGGAGAATGTACAAACTCCTTACAGACAGTGGCCGGATTTGAACCAGGGTCGCTGGCGCTGTAAAGCATTATGCTAACCACTATGCTACCGTGCCTGCTCATTGAATGATCAGAGGTTGAAGAAAGAAGCATGTCTAGTTTACTCAGCAGTGACCTTGACTGTACAATAACACACAAAAGACCAAGACATGTAATAACCTTCTCAGCAAGCTGGCAAGCTATATGTAGGATTCAGATTCCTCAACCCAACAGCCCTCAGCCCTTACTCTCTCGTATTGGACAGCAGAGTACTGAGTCTCACTGTGGAGCTGGTCAGTGTGTACTAAACCTGTAGATGTGCAACTCTCCTACAATGGTATTCATCATAAGAACTCTTCTACCAATTCGTCTTTCTAGGCTCCCAGTTTTGAGTCATATTAGGAGTAGATTACGAAGGTGATTGCTACGGGCAATCTGCTTGAGAAGATGCACACCAACCCAGATTTATTTCTATTTGAAGACCCTTTTAAACCAGCGTTGAGCCAAATGGCCTATTTTTGTGTCATACATCCTGTATCAACCTAGCAGATGCACATCTTTCCTCATAGCATCCATAATGCTTGAGATCACCAAGCCAGAAACTGACAGAGGAAACCGTATGGAAGTATGAAAGCACTCTGCAACCCACTCCAATGCAGGCCTCATTAACATCTCACCAGGCTTCAACCTGGAAGGATGTGGAAGCCATAGAAAGGGTGCAGAGGAGATTTACAAGGATGCTGCCTGGAATGCAGAGCATGCCTTATGAAAGCAGGTTGAGGGAACTCGGCCTCTTCTCCTTGGAGCAACAGAGGATGAGGGGGGACCTGATAGAGGTATATAAGATGATGAGAGGCATTGATCAGGTAGGTAGTCAGAGGCTTTTCCCCAGGACTGAAATGGTTGCCAGAAGAGGACACAGGTTTAAGGTGCTGGGGAGTAGGTACAGAGGAGATGTCAAGGGGTAAGTTTTTTTACTCAGAGAGTGGTGAATGCGTGGAATGGGCTGCCGGAAACGGTGGTGGAGGCCGATACAATAGGGTCTTTTAAGACTTTTGGATAGGTACATGGAGGGCTATGCGTAAGCCTAGTAATTTCTAAGGTAGAGACATGTTCGGCACATCTTTGTGGGCTGAAGGGCATGAATTGTGCTGTAGGTTTTCTATGTTTCCATAATGTCAGTGGGGCATTCTCAACTGATTCAGGACTGGGCAAGGAATCTGTGCAGCCAACCAGGTCTATAGGTCACTTTGCAATAACCCAGCCTGCTGTTGTGATGCAGTCCAACAATGAATGCATATTGTCAAGGAGTGAATGCTGACTAGATTTAGTGATAGGCTCCATTAGCTCCATTTCTATGGCTCAGCTTGGCAAATATTAATAAATACTTCGTATTTTACAGAGCATAGCCAGAGAATATTCAGCAATACATTCTCCTGCAATCACAATTTTACCCAAAAGTCCTTTAAGGACCAATCCTTGATCTCTCCCATCTAAATGTTGCTTGGCAATCTGCTGATGTGGCTTTTGTTTCTGTATGTATTGTGCCTACTCCTAGTTCCAACTCAAAATAAAAAAAACAGAAAATGCTCGGGCAGCATGAGGGAAGAAAAAGAGTTAATATTTCAGGTCTGAGTATTCCAATCACTTTCTGTTTTTAGTTTAGATTTACAGCATTTGTAATTAAAAAAAAATTCACCTAGCTCAAAGTCTCTTAACCTCTCTATTGCATCTATAATGTTACACAGCTTGCATGATGGTTTTGATGAGCTAAATTTGCCACCAGTTAAACATCTGAAAGAAATTTTGAACATCTGAAGCCACTGCCTTCAGGCCCAACTGAAAACTCCATGGTCTTGACTAACTCAACCACCCTGTGCATCCCTTCCCCCCCTCTCCACACTCATTTCAAGATTTCATCAACTGCTTGCAAACTTAGCTTTCTTATTAACTCTACTGACCCAATGACTTTACTGCAAAGATTTCTTTCTTTCACTTTTAGTCACTTTCATCTCAGTTCAGCCAATCTACAGGTGCAAACTGTATTCATGCCTTCAGAGTTGATTATTTCAAAGCTTACTACTCATCTTCCACCACGTATTTCTGTGCAACTTAACCCTGCTATCATATATACCCATTACCAAGTCCCGCTAATCTATTGATAATCAAAAAACTGCAGATGCTGGAAATCTGAAATAAAAACAAAAGATACCGGAAACACTCAGCAGATCAGGCAGCATCCAAGTAGAGAAACAGAGCTAAGTTTCAGGTTCGAGACCCTTCATCAAAACTACAGATATTGAGGCTCTAGTCAGAAAAAAGTAGTATTGTCACGTCCCGAGGTACAGTGAAACACTTGTCTTGCATACCGTTCACACAGATCAATTCATTACGACAGTGCATTGAGGTAGTACAAGGTAAAAACAATAACAGAGTGCAGAATAAAGTGTTACAGTTACAGAGAAAATGCAGTGCAGGCAGACAATAAGGCGCAAGGTCATAACGAGGTAGATTGTGAGGTCAAGAGTCCATCTTATTGTACTAGGGGACCATTCAATAATCTTATAATGGCGGGATAGAAGCTGTCCTTAAGCCTGGTGGTAACTTGATTTATTATTGTCACATGTCCCAAGGTACAGTGAAAAACTTGTCTTGCATACCGTTCACACAGATCTTCTGCCCGATGGGAAGGAGAAGAGAGAATGTCCGGGGTGGGTGTGGCCTTTAGCAAGAGTCAGAGTTATACAGCTGGGATCAAGCAATACTCTTGAAAACTATAAGGGACGTAGGAGTACACTTAAGGCGGCAAAAAGAGAACATGAGATATCCCTGGCAGATAACATAAAAGAGAACCTTAAAAGATTCTATAAGTATATTAAGAGCAAAAGGGAACTATGGAGAGACTAGGTCTCCCTAAGGATCAGTGTGGTAATCAATTTGTAGAGCCACAGGGGATGGCGAGGTCTTAAATGAAAACTTCTCATTTGTATTTACAATAGACAGTGAGTTCAGGGAAGAGAACACTGACATCCTGAAACACATCGACACTATGAAGGTGGTGGTCTTTGGCACATAAAGGTGGATGAATACCCAGGACCTAACAAGGTGAACCCTAGGACATTGTGGGAAGCAAAGAAAGAAAATGATGGGGCCTTGACAGAGATTTTTGTATCTTCATTGGCCACAGGTAAGGTTCCGGAAGACCAGAGCATAGCTGATGTTGTGCCTTTATTTAGTAAGGGCTGCAAGGATAAGCCAGGGTGACATAGGTGGATAGGGTAGTGAAGAAGGCATTGAGCCTGCTTGCCTTCATCAGCTGTGGCACTGAATACAAGAGTTAGGTCGTTATGTTACAGTTGGTTATTGTGTGCAGTTCTGGTCGCCACACTATAGGAAGGATGTGATTAAGCCAGAGAGGGAGCAAAAAAGATTTAAAAGAATATTGCTGGGACTAGAGGGCTTGAGTTACAATGAGAGACTGGATAAACTGGAACTTTTTTCCCTGGAGTGAAGGAGGCTGAGGGGTGACTTTGTGGAAGATTATGAAGTGATATGGGATATAGGGTAGATAGTCACAGTCTTTTTCCCAGGGTAGAGGAGTCTAAAACTAGAGGACATAGGTTTAAGGTGAGAGGGGAAAAATTTAAAGGCAACTTGCAGGGCAAGTTTTTCCACACAGAGGGTGGTGGGTATATGGAACGAGCTGCCAGGGAATGTGTAGAGGCATTTAAGATACATTTAGACAGGTATATGGACAGGAAAGGTTTCAAGGGATATGGAGCAAATGCAGGCAAATAGCTTAGGTAGGCATCTTCTTGGTCAGCATGGTAAGGTTGGGCCGAAGGGCCTGTTACCTGCTGTATAACACTATGAGTGTAACCAATGTTTTGTACAGCTACAACATGATGTCCCAATTCTGAAACTCAATGCCTCGACCTACAAGGGCAAGCAGGCTAAATGCCTTCTTCACTACCCTATCCACCTGTGTCACCATTTTCAGGGAACTATTGGTTTATTATTGATTATTGGTTTATTATAAATGAACTTGCACCCCAGTTTCCCTCTGTATATCAACAGTCCTGATGTCCCTACCATTTACTTTATATATTTTGCCAGTATTTGACCCAAAATGCATTACTTCACACTTGTCTAAATTAATTTCATCTGCCAGCACTATGCCCAACTTTCTAGCTGATCCATGTCCCTCTGTATCCTTTGCTATCTACAACGCTACCAACTTTTCTATTGTCAGCAAACTTGCTAATAAGACCACCTACATTCTCAAAGTCATTTATATGAGAAACAAAGGTCCCAGCACCAATCCCTGTGGTACACAACTGATTATAGACTTCCAGTCAGAAAAGCAACTATCTACCATAACCCTCTGCATCCTATCACCAAGTCAATTTTGGATCCAGTTTGCCAACACCTCAGATCCCTTGTGCCTTAATCTTCCGGACCAGCCTACCACGTGGGACCTTGCTACAGTCCAAGTAGGCTGGCACGGTAGCGTAGCGGTTAGCGCGACGCTATTACAGCACCAGCGATTGGGGTTCGATTCCTGTCGCTGTCTGTAAGGAGTTTGTACATTCTCCCGTGTCTGCGTGGGTTTCTGCCAGGTGCTCTGGTTTCCTCCCACATTCTAAAGATGTACGGGTAGGTTAATTTGGGGTATAAAATGGGCGGCGCTGACTCGTTGGGCCGGAAGGGCCTGTTACCACGCTGTAAATAAAATTTAAAAAAAAATTTATACCACGTCTACCACCGTCATCATCAATTTTCTTAGTTACTTCCTCAAAAAAAACCTCAATCAGATTTGTGAGACAGGATTTCCGCAGTACAAAACCATGCTAACTCCTAATTAGTCCCTGCCTTTCCATGTAACAAAAATGCTTTCCCTTCAAATTTTTCCAATAACTTACCTACTACTGATGCAAGGCTCACAGGCCTGTAGTTTCCTGGCTAACCCGTATTGCCCTTTTTGAATAAGGAAACAACATTTGCTATCCTCCTGTCTTCTGGTACATTATCCCAGGCTAATGAAGATGTAAAAGTCACTATCGGAGCCACAGTAATCTCCTCCTTTGCCTCCAATTGCATCCTGGAATAGATCCAGTCAGGCACTGCATATTTATCCACCTTAATGTGTGCCAAATCTCTAACACTTCCTCCTGAGGCAAACATGTTCCAGAATATCAATGTACCCCTTTTCTAACTCTCCATCCTCCATGTCCATCTTCCTCATGAATACCAATGAAGTATGCTAAATGGGGAGCGAATTTAGAAATCGGAGGTGCAAAGGGACTTGGGAGTCCTAGTGCAGGAGTCCCCAAAGGTTAACTTGGAGGTTGAGTTGGTAGTAAGGAAGGCAAATGCAATGTTAGCATTTCAAGAGGACTAGAATATAAAAGGAAGCGTGTAATGCTGAGGCTTTATAAGGCATTGGTCAGACCACATTTGGAGTATTGTGAGCAGTTTTGGGCCCCATAGCTAAGGATGTGCTGGCATTGGAGAGGGTCCAAAGGAGGTTTACAAGAATGATCCCAGGAATGAAAGGGTTAATGTATGAGAAGGCTCTGGGCCTGTACTCACTGGAGTTTAGAAGGATGAAGGGAGATCTCATTGAAACCTACTGAATATTGAAAGGCCTGGATAGAGTGGACGTAGAGAGGATGTTTCCAGTAGTGGGAGAGTCCAGGACCAGAGGGCACAGCCTCAGAATAGAAGGACGTCCCTTTAGAACAGAGATGAGGAGGAATTTCTTTAGCTAGTGTGGTGAATCTGTGGAATTCATTGCCACAGACAGCTATGGAGGCCAAGTCACTGGGTATATTTAAAGCGAAGGTTGATAGGCTCTTGATTAGTAAGGGTGTCAAAAGTTACAGGGAGAAGGCAGGAGAATAGGGTTGAGAAGGAGAAATAAATCAGCCATAATCGAATGGCAGAGCAGACTCGATGGGCCAAATGGCCTAATTCTGCTCCTATGTTTTATGGTCTTATTCATTTAGAACCCACACTCATATCCACTGGTTCCACACATAGATTTCCCTGTTGACCCTTGAATACCTACTCTTTCCCTCACTACCCTCTTGCTTCTAATATACTGTATATTTCCAGTATTTTTTGTTTTTATTCCAACTAACCAATTATTCCTTTCCTCAATGACCTTTGTTGCTACCTCCAGGAGTTCCAAGTAAAATTCTTGTAGTTGACAGAACCAACCTTTAATATCGCTGTTAACTTTCTGAATTAAAATAAACTGAGCTCTTTTGATCCTTCTAATCTGGTTTCCTGCACATCCACTAACTCCACTGTCTTTGTTCACCATTAGCAGCTGTGCTTTCGACCACATTGTTCATAAATTCCAGAGCATAGAATTTACATAATTCAAGAATTTCTGTCCTTCCTATCTCCATCTTTCTTTTAAAATAACATTTAAATCCATTTTAGAATTAGCTTTTTAATTCCTGCAACGTTTTATGTTTAAGCATTACATAAATGCAAGATCAAGTGTTGCTAGTGTAGCAAACCAAGCCTAATGTTATTGTACACTCTCCCTGTGGCCCCATTATCCTCTACTACATTAAATATTTAAACAGTTTAACTGTTTTACCTAATAAGCACCTAGGACCCATGCCTGAATCTCTTTCTGCATCAAAATAATCTATACTCAAACAACTGTTTTTAGAAGAAGTTTCTCCTCAACCCATTCCTCTCTCTCCCTGAGGATAATAAATTGATAATTTCTTGGTATTGATCCTCGTGAGAGAAAATAGTCATTCAACCTATCAAAACCGATCATAATTTTAAAAACTTTAATGCTGCAATGGAAATAGCCCCAGACCCACACCTCTCCCGAAACATCAACTAACCCTTTGCCTCCACAGATGCTACCTGACCCACTGAGTTCATCCAGCAGTTTGCTTTTTGCTCATCTCTTCCCACTTCCTGTTGTTCTAGGTATCATTCACATTGACTCATCCACATGCTTTCTATGGATTTTATGTTCTTTCTATGATGGGGTGCCCAAAACTGTATGTAGTTTGTCAACAGTGGATCAAACATTGTTCATTGCAAAGTATTACTTCTTTACTCGTGTGTTATATATCCCAGTTTAGGAGAAAAAAGAAGCCTTTTCTTTGAACAAGTGGCTTGTCTATTGACGCATCCGTAAAAGCACTTTCAGTGGACGTTACAATATCAAAAGTGTCAGATAAGTGTGAGCTGTTGCTGTACTGCTTAGAAGCATTCACACTTTTAAAGAATTGCGCATTTCCTTCAAGATGGAGGTCTCAGTTGCTCAATTGTAAACTATTTTCTCTTGCTACTCGAAGCATTACGAGATTTTATACCTAGGAACAAGCAATTAATCTCCAAGGCTCTTTTGTCATCTCTGGAAAAAGTCCAAGATTCAAAATGCATTTCGTTTATCCAAGCTCTTTGTCAGTGTCTCTCTACATATCAATATCCACCTGCAATTTCAAAATCCCTTTTGCTTCGCAAACCTTAACACCAGATTATTTCAAATATTTATCACTGACTAAACAAGCTCCAAATATTTATTGAAAATTTACAACTTCTAATTTAAACTGGGTTCTTTGCTTCTGTCCTTTGTTACTTTGAATATTCACGTTTTACTTATTCATTTTTATTACTTAATATGACAGAATTAAATTGTTGAAAGACATTGCATATCAATAAGGTTAATTAATTTTTTTAAAAATAGCTACAAGATTGAGAGAGACTTGCAAATGACTTCAGGAATTTAGTCCCTGGAGTTAAAAAGTGATCAGGGATACAATACAACATTGGAGAACTAAACAGATAAACTCAACTCAGCAATTTACAACTTTAAAGTATAACCAATATGTGAAATCTCCCCCATCTTCCTATATTCCTCAAGTATCAACTGTACTTTTCTTTCTTGTTTTCCTTTATTCAACTTCAGGCAAGCAACTTTTCCAGCATGCCTTTAAAAGCTATTTTTTCTTCAAACAACCTTCATTGTGTGTAATCCATTGCTTCTGATAAATATGCTTCAAAAGTTGTGAAATATTCAGTCTGTTTCGCCTTTTTCCCTTTTTCAGGTCCCCCATTCCATTCACTCTTTAATTACAACCTATACATCTTCCACCAATGTTCAGTTCTCTACACTTGCACTTGGCTAGTTCTGCAAATGATCAAACTCCTGTAAATATTAAATACCATGTTTAATATCTACAATTCTCCTTATTTCAGTCTCAACAGACATTTGACAAAATTATTTTCAGTTTCCAATCTACAGTCACATGTAACACTTGAAGCATATTGAGTCTCTGTAAATTTGAAACAATTAAATATTTAAAATAGCAAGTTACTGACCTGATTCCGTCCACGAAGGTTTGCATTTCTGAATTTCTGGATGAAATAAAAGATCAGCCATGCCAGGGAAATGATCATCAGTACAATAAATGATATGGAAACGAAGACCAGAGAGCCACGGTTAACAATCGGAGAATGTGGTGATCCAACTGTTATGGACATCAACACAGTGAGGTTTCTTTCCACATAGCTCAGAATCTCACGACCTCTTCGTTCAGAAATCATGATGGCAACTATGTTACCAGTTCCTGAAAGAAACAAAAATAATGCACTTAATCTCCAGAGAGATGAACCAGATTCAAGTTTCAAAATTGTTCGGATTGGGTATTTTACCCTTATTTCTTTCCTACCCCCATTTTATCCTCAGACATCAGTTGGTGTTTAAAAAAATAAAAAGACACAGGGTCCAATAACATTTCAAATATTGTTTAACTCTGGGTAATTGCATTCCTAACATTCCCTCTAACCCAGCAGAGAAAGAAGTCCAGTATTCTACACAATCTGAATTATTGAATGAGAGACACAAGTTTGAATCCCACCTTGGGGAATTTACCCAATTTTAAAAAAAAATAGCAGGAGCAAGCCAATTGGTCCCTCAAGCCTGTCCCAATATTCAATATGATCATGGCTGATCTGCCTCTTCCCCTCTTCAGTACCTGTTCCCAGATCAATTCCCTGATCTTTCAAAAATTTATCTACCTCCTCTTTAAATCCAAACATCTAGCCTTGCAATCTTGCAGGGTAGAGAATTCCAGAGATTCATCACTTTCTGTGAGAAGAAATTCCTCTGCACCTCAGTGTTAAGTGACCGTCCCCTTATTTTGGACTGTCCCCTTATCTTGGACCGTCCCCTTATCTAGGCAGCACAGTAGTGTAGCGGTTAGCATAACGCTACTACAGTGCCAGCGACCCACGTTCAATTCCTGCTGCTGTCTGTAAGGAGTTTGTACGTTCTCCCTGTGCCTGCATGGGTTTCCTCCGGGTGCTCCAGTTTCCTCCCACATTCCAAAAGATGTACAGGTTAGGAGTTGTAGGCATGTTATGTTGGTGCCGGAAGCGTGGCGACACTTGTGGGCTGCCCCCCAGCACATTCTCAGTAAGGCAAAAATACTCATTTCACTGTGTTTCGATGTACATGTGACTAATAAATAATATCTTATCTCATAACTGTGTCCCCCTTATGAGTTTCTCCCACTAGTGGAAACATTTCAGCATCTACCTTATTGTGTCTCCTCAGGACCTTGTATGTTTCAAGAACAAAATCATCCCTCATCCTTCTAAGCACCAAATAACATGGATCTAATTTCTTTAAACTGCTCGTGGTAGGACAAGCCACGGTAGATCCAGATCATGTGAATGAATATGGTCAAATTAATACTTATAACTGATCTTGCAAAATGTCTTCTCCAAACAGCAAATATACATTGTCTGATATCACCCAAGATGCAGATTGGTAAGTATATATCCCAGAACTATGCGTTTTTTTGTACTGCAAAACCCATTATAAATGTTTCCTGCCTTTTGAGCATCTAATTTGCCCTCAGCCAGAGTCTTTTGAAACAGTGGGATTTCCAACCGAAATCTGCGGTGGTGTCTGGAGCCAAGTAGTCCAATGAATCCTAAACTGGGCATTTGTGAGCAGATTATTGGTAAGTGAGTGCTACGTGATAGCATTGCCAACGGCACTAATCAGGAGGTAATTAACCAGATTGGATTTATCCTGCTTTCTGTGATCATGACCAGATTCAAGAGGCCAACAGATTAATTTTTGAAAAGATATGATGAAAATGCTGTTACATAAACACAAGCCTTGTATTTTCTTTGGAAATTGGTGAACATGATTGACTCTCTAGAGTCAATATGGGTGGAAGTTAGGAACAAGAAAGGGGCAGTTACTCTACTGGGAGTATTCTATAGGCCCCCTAGTAGCAGCAGGGATACTAAGGAGCGGATTGGGAGGCAGATTTTGGGAAGATGCAAAAATAACAGGGTTATTATCGTGGGAGACTCCAACTTCCCAAATATTGATTGGCACCTGCTTATTGCCAAAGGTTTAGACGGGGCAGAGTTTGTTAAGTGTGTCCAGGACGGATTCCTGTCACAGTATGTTGACAGGCCGACTAGAGGGGATGCCATATTAGATCTAGTTTTATGTAATGAACCGGGTCAGGTGACAGATCTATTTGTGGGTGAGCATCTGGGAGACAGAGACCACTGCTCAATAACCTTTAGCATTGTCATGGACAGGGATAGGAGCAAAGAGGATGGGAAGATATTTAATTGGGGGAAGGTGAATTATGAGGCTATAAGGCGAGAACTTATAAATTGGGATGACATTTTTGAAGGGAAATGTACTATGGAGATGTGGTCATTGTTCAGGGATCTCTTGCAGGATGTTAGGGATAAATTCGTCCCAGTGAGGCAGAGAAGGAATGGCAGGGTGAAGGAACCATGGGTGACAAGAGAGATGGAACAACTAGTTAGGAAGAAGGCAGCATACATAAGATGTAAGCAGCAAGGATCAGATAGGGCTTGTGAGGAATATAGAGTAGCAAGGAAGGAACTTAAGAAGGGACTGAGGAGAGCGAGAAGGGGACATGAAAAGGCTTTGGAGAGTAGGGTTAAGGAGAATCCCAAGGCTTTTTACTCCTACGTGAAGAGCAGAAGGATGGCGAGAGTAAAGGTAGGTCCGATTAAAGACAAAGGTGGGAAGATGTGCCTGGAAGCTGTGGAAGTGGGTGAGGTTCTCAATGAATACTTCTCTTCAGTATTCACCAAGGAGTGGGGTCTTGATGACACTGATGACAGTGTTGGTAAGGGTAATGTTCTAGAGTTTGTAGATATCAAGAGAGAGGATGCGTTGGAGCTGTTAGAAAATATTAGGACAGTTAAGTCCCTGAGGCCTGACGGAATATTCCCCAGGCTGCATCAGGAGGCAAGGGAGGAGATTGCTGAACCGTTGGTTAGGATCTTTGAGTCCTTGTTGTCCATGGGGATGGTACCGGAGGATTGGAGGGTGGCAAATGTTGTCCCCTTATTCAAAAAAGGTAGTAGGGATAGTCCAGGGAATTACAGACCAGTGAGCCTTACGTCTGTGGTAGGTAAGCTGCTAGAAAGGATTCTAAGAGATAGGATCTATGATCATTTAGAGAATCATGGACTGATTAGGGACAGCCAGCATGGCTTTGTGAAGGGAAGATCTTGCCTCACTAGCCTGATAGGGTTCTTTGAGGAAGTGACCAGGAAGATTGATGAGGGTATTGCAGTAGATGTGGTCTACATGGATTTTAGTAAGGCATTTGATAAGGTTCCGCATGGTAGGCTTCTTCAGAAGGTCAGAGGCCAAGGGATCCAGGGAGGCTTGGCCATGTGGATTCAAAATTGGCTTGCCTGTAGAAAGCAGAGGGTTGTGGTGGAGGGAGTGCATTCGGAATGGAGGGCTGTGACTAGTGGTGTCCCACAGGGATCGGTTCTGGGACCTCTACTTTTTGTGATATTTATTAATGACTTAGATGAGGGGTGGAAGGGTGGGTTAGCAAGTTTGCTGATGACACAAAGATTGGTGGTGTTGTGGATAGTGTGGAGGGCTGTCAAAGCTTACAGAGGGATATTGATAGGATGCAGAGCTGGGTTGACAAGTAGCAGATGGAGTTCAATCCTGAGAAGTGTGAGGTGGTACACTTTGGAAGGACAAACTCCAAGGCAGAGTACAGGGTAAATGGCAGGATTCTGGGTAGTGTAGAGGAGCAGAGGGATCTGGGGGTTCATATTCACAGATCACTGAAAGTTGCCTCACAGGTGGATAGGGTAGTTAAGAAAGCTTATGGGATGGATGTTAGCTTTCATAAGTCGTGGGATCAAGTTTAAGAGCCGCAAAGTAATGATGCAGCTTTACAAAACTCTGGCTAGACCTCACTTAAGAGTACTGTGTCCAGTTCTGGTCGCCTCATTACAGGAAGGATGTGGAGGCGTTGGAAAGGGTGCAGAGGAGATTTATCAGGATGCTGCCTGGATTAGAGGGTATGGATTATGAGGAGAGACTAAAGGAGCTAGGGCTGTTCTCATTGGAGAGGAGGAGGATGAGGGGAGACATGATAGAGGTGTACAAGATATTGAGAGGAATAGATAGAGTGGACAGCCAGTGCCTCTTTCCCAGGGCACCAATGCTCAAAACAAGAGGACATGGCTTTAAGGTATTGGGTGGGAAGTTCAAGGGGGATATCAGAGGGAGGTTTTTCACCCAGAGAGTGGTTGGGGCATGGAATGCACTGCCTGGGGCGGTGGTGGAGGCTGATACATTGGACAAGTTCGAGATTGTTAGATAAGCATATGGAGGAATTTAAGTTAGAGCGATATGTGGGAGGAAGGGGTTAGATAGTCTTAGGTGTGGTTTGAAGGGCGGCACAACATGGTGGGCCGAAGGGCCTGTATTGTTCTATGGATTATGAGGAGAGACTAAAGGAGCTAGGGCTTTAGTCATTGGAGAGAAGGAGCATGAGAGGAGACATGATAGAGGTATACAAAATATTAAGAGGAATAGATAGAGCGGACAGCCAGCGCCTCTTTTCCAGGGCACCAATGCTCAATACAAGAGGGCATGGCTTTAAGATAATGGGGGGGGGGGGGGGGGGGGGGAGAGTTCAAGGGAGACGTCAGAGGGAGGTTTTTCACCCAGAGTGTGGTTGGTGCATGGAATGCGCTGCCTGGGATGGTGGTGGAGGCTGATACGTTGGTCAAGTTCAAGAGATTGTTAGATAAGCATATGGAGGAATTTAAGATAGAGGGATATGTGGGAGGAAGGGGTTAGATAGTCTTAGGAGTGGTTTGGTCAGCACAACATGGTGGGCTGAAGGGCCTGTATTGTGCTGTATTGTTCTATGATCAATGAAAAGAAGTTTAGCTTGTTTATTTTATTCATTAATGGGACGCCCACGTTGCAGACAAGTTTAGAACGCATTGTCCTTCTGTAACTGCCCTTGAGATGACTGAACATTCCCCTCTTTCACAGGTGGCAGTACCTGCACCCTTGCATCATTCTGTACCTTCACACTTAACTGCTGTATCTTTTCACCATTGTCCTCAGCATGACAGATGAATTTCATGCCTACAGTTTGTGTGGGTTTATTCTGTACTAAACACATTTTATCTGGCAAAATAAATCTGCCCATGTTGGGAGCAGTTGTATGATGATAAATTCAGTCTCCTTCTCTCTTTAACCAGAGTATTTTCTGAATAAATTGATTTTATTTTCTGTATAATTGGTTTGTTATGAGTCAGACATACATCCTGCCATGCTTCCAAATTATAAGTGGACAGTGTTATAAATGGACACTGAACAGAAAAATGCAACCTGAGACTCTCAGTGCTGGTTTCTGCTGTGTTTGAGTAAGGTGTAGAAGAGAATTCCAGTGACAATTTCTTCATGGAGTAGGGTAACATCCTTCCAATGTCCCTTTGGTTATGTTACAGAGCCAATTGATCCAAACCGGCCACAGATGGAAACCCTCAGAAGTTTGTAATGAAAGTTAGGAGAAAAAAACTGCACTATGAACCACCACCTGACCTCTCCCATGAAAAAAAGCAGTAGTGTTTATGTGGATAGGGTATGACCAGAGAACAATAAATATTTACATTGAGGCAGCAATTTGCCTTCATTGTGCCCAACACTTGCCAAAGTAGCATTTATATATTCTTCTCCTTTCGCCTTCCCTCTTTTCATATCAATTCCTCTTCCTTCCAAGCTATCCCCTTAACTCACGTAACATAAATATCCAATATTTCTGTATTTTCAGAAACCCTCAAAGCACTCTCTTAAATTGTGCTGCAGCCAGACACAGAATCCAGCTATCTTTAAGGATTATCCAGTAAGAGTCTTTCTTTATAGATGAATTAACTTGTACCAGAAAGTGAAGCATTCGGAGCAACCATCCAGTACGTGATTGGGTTACTGATCCAGAGAAGGTATCATCAAGATATCAAAAGTTAAAATTACAGAAGTTTCACAATTAGCTTTCGCTACTCTAAAATATTGCCGAAAATATATCATTTCCACACCACACCAATCTTTCTTATGCCTGTTAACCTGAGAAACATATTTGGAACAATAAATAGGTATCTCGTCAGTAGCAATGACATCCTCTGTGCTCAAAAGGGTTATTTCTCAGCTCTTCAATGACAATTTAATGTATTCATGCTATTTCATGCTTAATTTTATTTGCTCTTGAGAAAAAGATGTTTTTATCAGCCAAGTTCACCATCTGGCCATAAGCCACAGTGAGCTTGATAATCACAAAGAAATGTGAAGAATGTAAAATTGACAAAAGTTGTGTGTTGAATGTAAATAGTTGTTTAATGTTTTGACAGATTACACAACAGAACTGAAATAACATTGCTTTAGAATAGTTGCAGCACAATGTTTTTCATTGTACATTTTCTCTTTGGACAATCCCTTTGGGTCTAAAGAAATAAGCCCAGTCTGCTTAACTTCTCATACAACAAAATCCCTGCTCCAGGAATCAATTTAGTGAGCCTTCATTCCACAAATACCGTCACATACATCCTGAGCTACAGAGACCAGTCAATATTCCACCCTATTCAACAAACTCTATATAACTGGGGCAAGAATTCTTTCACCATGCACTCTAATCCTCTTGCATCAAAGGCCAACATACTATTTGCTTTCCTAAATGCTTGCATTTAACTTTCAGCAATTCATGTACTAGGTCAGGCAAGCCAACACCACTCTATTTCACCATTTAAAAACAAAATTCTTCACCTTTCTACCTTGCACTATTAAAGCAAATGACTTTGCATTTTTCTGCATTATATTGCATTTCCATGCCATTGCTCATTCACTTGACCTGTCAATATCTTCTGAAGCCTCTCTGCATCCTCCTCACAAGCCACACCAGCAGCCAACTTAATATCATCAGCAAACTTGGAAATATTACACTTGATCCTTCAACCAAATTACTGATATTATTTGTGAACAATTGGAGCCGTAGCACAAAAATGCTCTACTTATTTCTAATCTCTTATGTTCATTAACCAATCCTCAGTCCTGGCTAACTCTTCTATGGCAGCTTTTCAGATGTCTCCTGAAACTCCAAATACAAATCAACTGGATCCCCCTCATCTATTTTGCTGGTAAAACTTCAAAAAAAAACCTGATGGATCAAACATTATTTTCTTTTCATAAATCCATACTGACTCTGCCCAATCTATTATTATTTTCTAAGTGCCACTTCCTTAATAATATTCTAGCATATTTCCTACTTGAAGTCCTTCAATCCAATAATTTCCCCATTGCTAACTTTTTACTAATACCAAATTCTTTCAGCTCTTCATTCACTCTGGATCTGTTGTTCTCCACTTTGTCTGAAAGTATTTTTTGTTCTTCTTCAATGAAAATATACACAAAACATTTGTTTTCTTTGAGGATATAATGAGCATAGTGGATAGAGGGGAACAGATGGATTTTGTGTACTTGGATTTCCAGAAGGCGTTCGATGAGGTGCTGCATAAAAGACATCCATAAGAGAAGGATGCATGGAGTTGGGGGTAACGTATCAGCATGGATAGAGGATTGGTTAACCAATAGCAGGCAGAGTTGTGATGAATGGGTGTTTCTCTGATTGGCAGTGGTGAATGGGGTGCCTCAGGGGTCTGCTGGGCCCGCAACTGTTCATGATATACATTAATGATTTGGAAGAGGGGACCAAGTGCAGCGTATCTAAGTTTACTGATGACACTAAATTGAGTGGAAAAGCAAATTGTGCAGAAGATGTGGAGAGTCTGCAGAGAGATATAGATAGGTTAAGTGAGCGGGCAAGGATCTGGCAGATGGAGTACAATGTTGGTAAATGTGAAGTCATAAACTTTGGAAGGAAAAATAGATCAGAATATTATTTAGACAGTGAAAGATTGCAGCATGGCGTTATGCAGAGGGATTTGGGGGTGCTTGTGCAAGAATTGCAAAAGGTTGGTTTGCAGGTGAAACAGGTTATCAAGAAGGCAAATGGAATGTTGGCCTTCATTACTAGAGGGATTGAATTTAAGAGCTGGGCGGTCATGCTGCAACTGTACGGGGTACTGGTGAGGCCGCACCTGGAGTACTGCATGTAGTTCTGGTCTCCTTGCTTGAGGAAGGATCTACTGGCTTTGGAGGCGGTGCAGAGGAGGTTCACCAGGTTGATTCCAGAGATGAGGGGGGTTAACCTATGAGAAGATACTGAGTCGCCTGGGACTATACTTGCTGGAATTCAGAAGAATGAGAGGGGATCTTATAGAAACATATAAAATTATGAAAGGTTTAGATAAGATGGAGGCAGGAAGGCTGTTTCCACTGGTAGGTGAGACTAGAAATAGGGGACATAGCCTCAAGATTTGGGGGAATAGATTTAGGATGGAGATGATGAGAAACTGCTTCTCCCAGAGAGTAGTGAATCTGTGGAATTCTCTGCCCAGGGAGGCAGCAGAGGCTACCTCATTAAATATATTAAAGATCAGTTAGACAGATTTTTGCATTGTAGGGGAATTAAGGGTGATGGGGAAAAAGGCAGGATCTTACTGAATGGCGAAGCAGGCTCGACAGACCAGATGGCCTCGTCCTGCTCCTATTTCTTATTTACGTTCTTATGTTTACTCACTCAGTTCTTTCCTTACTTCCCAAAGTAATTACCTGTCTCAGTCTGTAAGGAACTCACATTAACTTTAGGTAATATTTTCCTTTTTACATATCTGTGAAAGATTTTACCAGTTCATTTTATGTTTCTCAGCTGAGAAAGTAATCTACTTTCCCTTCCCTTATTAATGACTTGGTCCTCCATTACTGAAGTTTCCAGTCATGCTTAGAGTTCATTTTTGGCAACATTATAGACCTATTCCTGTGATCTAATACTACCTTTAACTTCGATTGATAGCATTCCCTGTTGGATTTTATTTGCCTCAAATGAATACATATTTGTTGTAAACTATGTATTAATGTTGGCTTTTGTTCATTTAGTGTCATGTATTTCTGAATTAGATGGAGTAGGCCACTCAAGCTCTCAATCTTACTCTGCCATTCAATAACCTAACCAGCTAATCTGACTGTAGCCTCATCTCCACATTCCCATCTACCCACTGTAACCTTGCTTATCAAATATCTATCTTAAATATATTCAAGGACTCTGTTTCCACTCCCTTTTGAGGGAGAGAGCTCTAAGAACTCACTCCCCTCAGAAAAAAAACATTTTGCCTTATTTATCTTAAATGGGCAAACTTCTTCTAGATTTTCCCACGAGGTAACATCCTCACCACATCCACCCTGTCATGACCCTCATCAAGAGGGATATGTTGGCTATCACAGCTAACTCATTCTTTAGACTTTAACTTGCTTTCTTTAGATTTATTCAGATTGAACTTCATAATTATCAATTTTTTAATATAAAATTCTATCATATTATGATACTCCATAAAGGGCCCTTAACTAAATCTTCTCTCATCAATTAACCGTTTCTCATTGAACAAAACTGGATCTAAAAAGCCTGTTCCCTTGTTGGATCATTAACATATTGCTCTGGAAAACCATTTCTTATACAATCAGTGAACTGCCCTCTTATTCTTTTACAGCTAATTTGGTTTGCCCAGTCTATATTTTGATTAAAGACCCTCAGGATTATTGAAATATCCATGTTACATGCATCAAGGCATCCTTGAGGAAATGCTTGAAGCTTTTCCTCTACTTACCTGGAAATTTCTTGCCATGACAGAGCTCAGAGCATTGCATATAGCCCATACTCAGAGTCTGTTTTGAGATTCTGGTATCAGATATGCAAATGCTGCTAGCGTAGTGTAATTGGGGGGTAATTGCTGGGATATTGGCCCGAGTGTAGATACTGGTGTTGGTCTGTCCTAACAAAGCTTTGGAGGAATCTGCAGAGATTGGACGTCTCCAATACTTTGTAGTGCCAACTAATAGTTGTCCTCATCTTTGAAGCATACAGGAAGGTGGAAATCATTGCTACCTGGTAAACCAAGAGCTTATTGTTGGATGAGGCCTTAATCTTCATATATTCTTTTCCTCAGATGACGAAAGCCTACAGTGGCCCACTGGAGGTGGTGATGAATTTCATCACTGATGTCATCCTTTGCTGAAAAGGTGGTTCCTTAGATGTATAGAACAGTCTATATTTTTATAGATCTAATCATCGATCTTTATTGTTGGGGCAGATTGGCACAAGACCTTTCTTACAGATATTTGCACAAGGCATTCAGATTCTCCTGAATGTTTCAATGAACAATGACTTGGATCTCACCCTCTTGAGGGTTGACACACACAAGCATCATCTGCATAGTATAGTTCGTTGATTGAGTTTGGAGTGACCTTGGTTCCAGAGTGCTTGCAATAATGGCTGAGCAGTTCCTATTTGTCCTATGTATTAGTTCCACCCCAGTGGGAGCTTATTGATAGTGAGGTGCAATATTGGAGTGAGGAATAGCATAGGTTTATTTGATTCCAGTCTACACTGAGATTGTGTCTGTATTGCAGTTAGGATTGCTTGACATCATTGGTTGAGGCAGCAAATACAAAAATTGGGAAGCCACGTTGCAGCTGTATAAAACTTCGATTAAGCAACATTTAGAGTGCTGTGCATAGTTCTGGTTGCCACACTATGAGGAGGATGTGGAGGCTTCGGAAAGGTTCACCAGGATGTTGCCTGGATTGGAGTGTATTAGTTATAAAGAGAGGTTGGACAAACTTGAATTGTTTTCTCTGGAACGTCAGAGGCTGAGGAGTGACCTGATAGATGTTTATAAAATTACGAGAGGCACAGACTGGGTAGATAATCAGTCTTTTTTCTCAAGCTGGAAACATCAAATATTAGTGGGCCTGCTGAGTTCCCCCAGCATCATAGTGTTTTTCATTAGAGGGCATGGGTTTCAGGTGAGAGGGGGAAAATTTAAAGAGGGTTTGCAAGGAAAGTTTTTTTTATTATTATACACACAGGGTGGTAGGTAGGAATGCACTACCAGGGAAGGTGGTAGAAGCAGATATGACTGCAATGTTTAAGAGGCATTTAGACAGATACATGAACAGGTAAAGGACAGGGGAATATGGACTGTATGCAGGCAGATGAGATTAGTTTAATTTGGTATCATGGTCAGTGCAGAGATGGCTGAGAAGGACTCGTGATTATATATAATGACACAAGTTGGTTTAGAAACATCTCAAAATGTTGTCTCTAGAGTTGTTCTGGTTAGTCTTTCCAAAACCACAGCCAATTCTAGTTGTTAGATGCAGGTTCATGGATGATATATGTGGCTTTAACTTGGAGGCACAATTATTCTGCAGCACAACGGAAAGGACTTGAATTGCCAGGACACCTATGCCTTGTATTTCTACACAAGCCATCTTTTTAGTTTGTTTCTGGTTTTTCTTAATCTTTTCATAAGAGTACAGTCTAACTGCATTCAGCTCGAGAAAAATGCAAGGAGAAATTTTTCTTTCCTTTGCTTTAAATTCATATAAATTCAAAACTGTTTAATAAAAAAGTCAACCACTGGGACTCTACTTTTCCACTAGCTACTTTCAGGCCAGGATTTGCATCTACAGATCCTGGTGAAATTAAATTTTTCTATTTTGCTTGCACATCTATAGTCAGCCCCAACCCCAAAAGAAGCACCTGATGCTTTAACTGTGTGGATTTTTCTGATTTCCACACCAGCTTGTGGCCTCTGTGCTTATTACCACAGAATCTGGAAAAAATTGTCCTATGATCCCACATGTATTAGGAACTGGACTAAGATTGCCCAGTTCAACCCAGAAAAGTGTGAAGAGGTTCATTTTGGTAGGTCAAATATGATGGCAGAATATAGTATTAATGGTAGGACTCTAGGCAGTGTGGAGGATCAGAGGGATCTTGGGGTCTGAGTCCATAGGACGCTCAAAGCAGCTGCACAGGTTGACTGTGGTTAAGGTGGCATATGGTGTATTGTCCTTCATCAACCATGGAATTGAATTTAGGAGCCGAGAGATAATGCTGCAGCTATATAGGACCTTGGTCAGACCCCACTTGGAATACTGTGCTCAGTTCTGGTCACCTCACTACAGGAAGGATGTGGAAGCCATAGAAAGGGTGCAGAGGAGATTTACAAGGATGCTGCCTGGAATGCAGAGCATGCCTTATGAAAGCCGGTTGAGGGAACTCGGCCTTTTCTCCTTGGAGTGACAGAGGACAAGGGGGGACCTGATAGAGGTATATAAGATGATGAGAGGCTTTGATAGAGTAGACAGTCAGAGGCTTTTTCCCTAGGGCTGAAATGGTTGCCACAAGAGGACATAGGTTTAAGGTGCTAGGGAGTAGGTATAGGGGAGATGTCAGGGGTAAGATATTTTTTAAACTGAGAGTGGTGAGTGCATGGAATGGGCTGCCGACAACGGTTGTGGAGGTGGATACGATAGGGTCTTTTAAGAGACTTTTGGATAGGTACATGGAGCTGAGAAAAATAGAGGGCTATGGGTCTCTAAGGTAGGGACATGTTTGGCACAGCTTTGTGGGCCAAAGTGTCTGAATTGTACTGTAGATTTTCTATGTTTCTATGTTTCAGATTGACGGTGTGCTGGACCTGTACACCAATGGAAAGAAAATAACCATTACTTAAGGGAACACTGGAATTTTCTAGTGTCAGTTTCTCGTTTTGCGTTTCTGTCGGTTTCTAATGTACTGCACCCTTCTACGCTCAATGTTACAAGTAGAGATGGCCACTTACTCTAGCCATTTTTATGTTTACCATAGCATTTCGAATAACGATGAACTGTGACATGCATTTCTGCAAATCAGCACTTAGATTTAGCACATTACTAATTCAGAAATCACAATTGTTATAAAATGGAGTGGCACAAATATTAAAGCTTAATATGTTTGGTTACACTACTGAAGCTATTGCCATTGAACCAGAGAACTAGCAGTACAAAGGGAGTAAAAGTTTTATTATAACCAAAGAAACACTAGATTCTCCATAGCAGTTATATTTTCTGGAAACCCAAGTATTTATACAATCATTTCACAATGCAAGATAATACTGAGAATTCTGGCACATTTTACATTGAAGCATCTCCTGACACAGTGTTGTTATGAGTAACAGTAAATTGTAGCAATCTTTTATCAAGTTCTTCTTTATTTTGTGTTTCCTCATCAAGAATCTAAAGTCTCGATATCCTTCACATAGCACAGGGATGAATGCTACACAGTAATTTAATAGAGGTCTCAAGGTTTTATGGAGACTCCTCATTACGTGTATTTTATATTTTATTCCTTTTTTGTTTGTAAACCCCATAGTCTGAACTTCTGCCTTCAATGTTCCATAAATTTTAACCCAAATCCACATGACCTTTTATAGCCTTGAAACCAGTTCCAATTAATTTTTTTACAAATACATCACTTTACACTGACTGACACTGAATTCTGTTTCCCATTTGATCCATTCCCACATCTTAGATCAAATATCCCTGACAGATATATATTTTGCAGATTCCATTGGAATTCTAGAGAATTAACTCTCTCTCACATTTGCAAACTTCCAACACTCTCTCAAGACAATATGCAAATCTCTGAATAATGAAGGTGCACATCATTAGAGACACAAGAAACTGCAGAGTGCACCGGTGACTGCACTACTCCTGATGCAGGGTTCCAACCCGAACTGTCAATTCCTTTCCTCTCACAGATGCTGCTTGACCTGCCGAGTTCCTCCAGCAGATTGTCTATTGCTCCAGATTTAATCATTTTATTTTCACAGTTCAGACAGTTGTCCTCAAACTTCCTGTGCATTTTTCCCCCTTTTAGGCATTTTTTGTTGATTTTGTTATCCTCCCACCAATTCCATACCCTAATCTTTTGTAATAATCTTCCTTGCCATACCTTGTCTAAAGCTTTCATAAAGTATACATACACTGTATTCACATTTCTGCCATCTACCAGAGGTTTGCTTGGGTATAAAATTAAAATCTGACTCCACCATGGCCAATCTGAAGTGACACAAAGAATTATGATTTCTTTCCCCCCTTTATTGACCTGACCAAAACATCACCATAAATATAACAATCTCAATGAAATCTCCTTTAAGCTTTCCTCTCTCACTTTAAAGCTATGCCCTCCAGTATTTGACAAGCTACCCTATACTCAGGTAACCCCACAGCCCCTGACGCTCCCAAGAAAACAATCCAAGTCTGTCCAATATAGCTAATATATTACTAATGTACTCTAATCCAGGCAACATCCTGGTAAATCTGTTCTGCACTATCTCCAAAGCCTCCACATCCTTCCTATATGTGGTGACCAGACCGGCACACAATACTCCAAATATGGGCTAATCACAAAGTTTTACACAGCTTCCCTGATTTTATATTCAACACCCTAACAGATGAAGACAAGTATCTATATGCCTTTTTTTAACTACCCTATCTACTTGTGTTCCCCTTTTTGGGGAGCTATGGACTAGCACCTCAAGATCTCTCTGGCTCTTAAGGGTCCTGCCATTTACAGTACACTTTCCTCTTGCATTTGACCCCTCAAAATTCAACAAGTCACACTTGTCCAGGTTAAACTCCATCTGCCCTTTCTCTGCCCATATTTCTAATTGGCCTATACTCTGCTGAATCCTTTGACAACTTTCCTCACTATCTACACCTCCACCAATGGCTGCAAACTTACTAATCAGCCCACCAACATATTCATCCAAATCATTTATATACATCACAAAGAGGTCCCAGCACTGATTCTTGTAGAAAACCACTGGAATAACTGTTATAAGGGAGCAATCACTCTGTTGGGAGTATTCTACAGACCACCTCACCCGCGCCCCCCCCCCCCCCCCACCACCACCAATAGCAGCAAAGATGCTGAGGAGATCAGGAGGCAGATTTTGGAGAGGTGCAAAAGTAACAGGGCTGTTCTCATGGGTGATTTCAACCTTGATTGGCACCTCCTTAGTGTAAGGGGATAGATGGGACAGAGTTTGTTAGGTGTGCCCAGGAAGGATTCCTGACACAGTATGTGGACAGGCCATACTGGACCTGGTACTAGGCAATGAGCCTGATCAGGTTTTAGATCTCTCAGTGGAAGAGCATTTTGGAGATAGTGAACATAACTCCTTGACCATTACCATAGCCTTGGAGAGGGATAGGAGCAGACGATATGGGAAAGTATTTAACTGGGGGAGGGGGAATTATAATGCTATTAGGCAGGAACTTGGCAGTGTAAATTGGGAACAGATGTTCTTGAGGAAGTGCACAGCAGAAATGTGGAGGTTGTTTAAGGAATACTTGCATGGGACTCTGGATAGGTTTGTCCCATTGAGGCAGGGTAAGGGTGGTAGAGTGAAGGAACTGTGGTTGACACGAGATGTAGAATACCTTGTCAAGAGGAAGAAAGAAGCTTACCTGAGGTTTGGAAAGCATGGATCAGACAGGGATCTGGAGAGTTACAAGATAGCCAGGAGGGAGCTTAAGAATGGACTTAGGAGAGCTGGGGGGGGGGGGGGGGCATGAGAAGTTCTTGGCAAGTAGGATCAAGGAAAACCCCAAGACATTTTGCATGTATGTGAAGAATAAGAGGATGACCAGAGTGAGGGTAGGACTGATCAGGGTTAAAAGAGGAAACATGTGCCTGGAGTCGGAAGAGGTAGAGGAGGTCCTTAATATCCAAAGTTATTACGGGAAGCGAGGGAAGAGATTGCTGTGCCTTTGGCGACAATCTTTGCATCCTCACTGGCCACTAGAGTAGTGCCAGATGATTGGAGGGTGGCAAATGTTGTTCCTTTGTTCAAGAAAGGGAGTAGGGATAACCCTGGGAATTACAGACCAGACAGTCTTACTTCAGTTGTGGGCAAATTAGTGAAGAATCTTAGAGACAGAACTTATGGGCATTTAGAGAAGCATAGGCTGATTATGGGCAGTCAGCATGGCTTTGTGAGGGCAGGTTATACCTCAAGTCTGATTGAATTCTTTAAGGACATGACAAAACACATTGATGAAGGTAGAGCAGTGGATGTGGTGTACATGGATTTTAGTAAGGTGTTTGATAAGGTTCCTCATGGAAGGCTTATTCAGAAAGTCAGAAGGCATGGGATCCAGGGAAACTTGGCTGTGTGGATTCAGAATTAGCTCACCCATAGAAGACAGAGGATGGAGGTAGATGGAATATATTCTGCTTGGAGGTCTGTGACCAGTGGTGTTCCACAGGGATCTGTTCTGGGACTCCTGCTCTTTGTGATTTTTATAAATGACCTAGATGAGGATGTGGAAGGGTGGGTTAGTAAGTTTGCTGATGAAACAAAGGTTGGTGGTGTTGTGGATAGTGTAGAAGGTTGCTGTAGATTACAACAGGTTATCGATAGAATGCAGACCTGGGCTGAGAAGTGGCAAATGAAGTTCAACCCTGAAAAGTGTGAAGTGATACACTTTGGAAGATTGAATTTGAAGGCAGAATACAAGGTTAATGGCAGGACTCTTAGCAGTGTGGAGGAACAGAGGGATCTTGAGGTATCTATGGACGTGGACCCCAAGGTGCTGCGCAGGTTGATAGGGTTGCTAAGAAGGCGTATGGTCTGTTGGCCTTCATCAGTCAGGGTATTGAGTTCAAGAGCTGCGAGGTCATGTTGCAGCTCAACAGAACTCTGGTTAGACCACCCGTGGAGTATTGTGTTCAGTTCTGGTCGCCTCATTATAAGGATGTGGAAGCTTTAGAGAGGGTGCTGAGGAGATTTACCAGAATGCTGCCTGGATTGGAGAGCATGTCTTATGAGGATAGGTTGAGTGAGCTAGGGCTTTTCTCTTTGGAGAGGAGGATAAGAGGTGACTTGATAGAGGTGTACAAGATGATAAGAGGCATTGATCAGTCAGAGACTTTTTCCCAGGGTGACAATGGCTAACACGAGGGAACAAAATTATAAGGTGATTGGAGAAAGGTATAAGAACCATAGAACAATACAGCACAATACAGGCCCTTCGGCCCACCATGTTGTGCCGACCTTCAAACCACACCTAAGACTATCTAACCCCTTCCTCCCACATATCCCTCTATCTTAAATTCCTCCATATGCTTATCTAACAATCTCTTGAACTTGTCCAATGTATCAGCCTCCACCACCACCCCAGGCAGCACATTCCATGCACCAACCACTCTCTGGGTGAAAAACCTCCCTCTGACATCTCCCTTGAACTTCCCACCCATTACCTTAAAGCCATGTCCTGTTTTGAGCATTGGCACCCTGGAAAAGAGGCACTGGCTGTCCACTCTATTTATTCCTCTCAATATCTTGAATACCTCTATCATGTCTCCCCTCATCCTCCTTCTCTCCAATGAGAACAGCCCTAGCTCCTTTAGTCTCTCCTCATAATCCATACTCTCTAATCCAGGCAGCATCCTGGTAAATCTCCTCTGCACCCTCTCCAATGCCTCCACATCCTTCCTATAATGAGGTGACCAGAACTGGACACAGTACTCCAAGTGTGGCCTAACCAGAGTTTTGTAAAGCTGCATCATTACTTTGCGGCTCAAACTCGATCCCACGACTTATGAAAGCTAACATCCCATAAGCTTTCTTAACTACCCTATCCACCTGCGAGGCAACTTTCAGTGATCTGTGGATATGAACCCCCAGATCCCTCTGCTCCTCTACGCTGCCCAGAATCCTACCATTTACCTTGTACTCTGCCTTGGAGTTTGTCCTTCCAAAGTGTACCACCTCACTTCTCTGGATTGAACTCCATCTGCCACTTGTCAACCCAGCTCTGCATCCTATCAATATCCCTCTATAAGCCTTGGCAGCCCTCCACACTATCCACAACACCACCAATCTTTGTGTCATCTGCAAACTTGCTAACCCAGCCTTCCACCCCCTCATCTAAGTGGTTAATAAATATCACAAAAAGTAGAGGTCCCAGAACCGATCCCTGTGGGACACCACTAGTCACAGCTCTCCAATCCAAATGCACTCCCTCCACTACAGCCCTCTGCTTTCTACAGGCAAGCCAATTTTGAATCCACATGGCCAAGCTTCCCCAGATCCCTTGGCCTCTGACCTTCTGAAGAAGCCTACCATGCGGAACCTTATCAAACGCCTTACTAAAATCCATGTAGACCACATCCACGACACTACCCTCAATCAATCTTCCTGGTCACTTCCTCAAAGAACCCTATCAGGCTAGTGAGGCAAGATCTTCCCTTCACAAAGCCATGCTGGCTGTCCCTAATCAGTCCATGTTTCTCCAAATGCCCATAGATCATATCTCTTAGAATCCTTTCTGGTAGCTTACCCACCATAGATGCAAGGCTCACCAGTCTAATTTCCTGGACTATCCCTACTACCTTTTTTGAATAAGGGGACAACATTCGCCACCCTCCAATCCTCCGGTACTATCCCTGTTGACAACGAGGACTCAAAGATCTTAACCAACGGTTCAGCAATCTCCTCCCTCGCCTCCCGATGCAGCTTGGGGAATATTCCATCAGGCCCCGGGGACTTATCTGTCGTAATATTTTCTAACAACTCCAACACATCCTCTCTCTTAATATCTACATACTCTAGAACATTACCCTCACCTACACTGTCCTCATCATCATCAAGAACTCTCTCCTTGGTGAATACTGAAGAGAAGTATTCACTGAGAACCTTATCCACTTCCACAGCTTCCAGGCACATCCTCCCACCTTTGTCTTTAATTGGACATACCTTTTCCCTAGCCATCCTTCTGCTCTTTACGTACGAGAAAAAAGCCTTGGGGGATGCCAACATTCTTCTCCCCCCCCCCCCCCCCCCCCACACACACACACACACACACACACACACACACACACACACACACACACACACAGAGTGGTGGGTGCGTGGAACACACTGCCAGCAGAGGTTGTGGGGGGCAGATACATTAGGGACATCTAAGAGACTCTTAGATAGACATGAATGATAGAGAAATGGGGAGCTATGTGGGAGGGAAGGGTTAGATAGATCTTAGAGCAGGATAAAATGTCGACACAACGTTGTGGGCCGAAGGGCCTATACTGTGCTGTAGTGTTCTATGTTCTAAAGCTCCTCCAGTCAGAATAACACCCCTCCACCACTAACCTGTCTTCCATCACCAAGCCAATTTTGAATCCAAGCTACCAAGTCTCCAATGGACCCCATGTGCCTTAATCTTCTGGATCAGCCTACTACAAGGGACCTTGTCGAAAGCTTTACTAAAGTCCATGTATACAACATCCATTAACCTACCCTCATTGATCATCTTAATCAGTTTCTCAAAAAAGTCAGATTTATATGACATGACCTCCCCTGCACAAAGCTGTGCTGACTATCCCTAATAAGTCTATGCTTTTCCAGTTGCAAGTAGATCCTTTCCCCAAGAATCTTCTCCAATGATTTCCCTACCACTGATGTAAAGCTCACCAGCCTATAATGTCCTGGTTTGTCACTATTGGCCTTCTTAAACAGAGGAACAACACTGGCTATTCTCTAATACAAAGATCTCCGTCAAGGCCCCAGCAACTTCCTTTCTTAATAACCTGGGATAGATCCCATCAGACCCTAGGGACTTATCCACCTTAATGTTCGTCAAGAGCCTTTTTGATATCAACATGCTGTAAAATATCAGCATACCCCTCCGATCTCGCTATCCTCCATGACCTGTGCATCAGTATTTGCCAAGGAGAAGTACTCACTTAGTACCTTGCCCATTTCCTCTGGTTCCAGGCATAAATTCCTTCTCTTATCTTTGAGTGGTCCTACACTCTCCATAATCACCCTGTTTTTAAATGTATGTATAAAATGCCTTTGGATGCTCTTTAATCCTACTCACCAAGGACATCTCATGGCCACATTTAACCCTCCTGATTCCCTGTTTAAGTTCTTTCCTGCTTCCTATCTATTTCTCAAAGGTCCTGTCCAATTTCTTGATTGATTCTTGAGATGTGGGGTTTGTCATATCAGATTAAGCAGACTGGGTCTGTACTCTCTAAAGTTTAGAAGAATGAGAGGCGTTCTCATAGAAATGTTCAATATTCTTTCAGGGAACCCAGGGACGATATGTTCCCTTGCAGGGGTCTCCAAAACCTAGGGTCACATACTAAAAACAAAATATTAACCATTCAGGACTGACAAGAAACTTTTTCCACTCACAGTGTAGTAGATGTTTGAGATCCTCTAAAAAAAATTGAATTATTTTGGACGTTAAGGAAGTCAAGAGAATTTGTTTCAGGTTATTCACTAAAGACTGGATACTGTATATATTCCATTAGTTTAATTATGGGTAGTGATAAGGTGAAAATTCAATGAAATGAAATGATAGCAAGTGTATGTAAAATGATACGATATGGGTTAATCTAGAAGTCATACGTTTCAGACTTGCAGAGAAATTGACTTCCAGACAGTTCTCAGGAACGGAATCCTTGCGTAACCCAGGACCTGGCTGCACTTCTCTTTCTGAAATGTGGCTAACTTGATAGGGTCCCAATATTGTATCTAGGAGCTTCTTGTATGTTTAGATGTGCTGCATGCAGTGCTTTCATTCTGAGTCAATGGGGTGCATGTGCCTGTCACCACCTTACGTTGGTTGGGCTACAGTTTAGTTTTAATTAGAGGGACAGATGTATCCAGTTACTCTATACCTTGTTAGTATCTGTTATATCCTCTGGAATTGCCATTTCAAACTACTGCAAATTTCTGAGGTTTTAAATGAGATGACTGAAGATAGAATGCATGTTTTGGTTGTAACCTTTCAAAACTCATTTTCTGTATGGTAACATGACTATTCAAGAAGAAAAGAGAAAGCGGAATATAGTCCAGTTAGGCAGACAACACTCATGGGGAAAAGTACTAATAAAAAGTGAACAGAAAGAGATAAATGAAGAGAGAGCGAGAGCGCGAGAGAGCGATAAAACATTGGAGATACTGGAAATCTGAAGTAAAACAGAGTAGCTTGGAAAAACTGAGCTCTTTTAGGCAGCATCTGTGGAGACAAAATAAAACTGAGTTACAGGGTGATGACCTTTCATCAGAAGAGGCCAGTTCTGATGCAAACTGAAAAGGCAGTTATCTAAAATCACTGAATTCAATGTTAAGTCCCGAGGGCTATAATATGCTTAGCCAGAAGGAATGCAGTTCATCAAGCTGCCACAAAACAACACATTTCATGACATATGTCAGTGATAATAAACTTGAGTCTGATTCTGTTAGAATAGTATAAGAGGTCAAAAACAGATTAGAGTGGGAAAGGAATGGAAAATTAATGTGCTAGACAACCTGAAACTAAGGTTAACCTTTCAGACTGAATGAAGGTGTCCTGCAAACTGGCCACAAAATGTGTTTGGTTTCTCCTATATATACCACATTGTGAAGAACAAATGAAGTACATTAAATTGGAAGTTCAAGTGATTCACTGCTTCACCTGCAAAGATGCTTGGGGTCACTGGACAGCATGAAAGAAATAAAATGAGAAAGTGTTGTATCTCCTATGGTTGCACAGGAAGGAGAGTGGTATTGGTGGAGATGATCAAACAATCTGATCCATTAACTGCTGATTTCCAACATTCATGTCTTCATTTAACTTCTCTGGATACCATCCTTGTGAATGGTGTTATATTCTTATCTCCAGCAACCAATATCACAGTCCAAGCTCCACCAGTCTGTATCTCTGTGCTGATCTAACTTTTTTTTTGCCAAGTATTGGGTTTCACTGTTGTCAAACAATGTTCTTTCCATATGCAAGCAAATGAAAGATGCACAAAATAGCAAAATCATGCAAAGGAAAAATATTTAACTACATTTTACTACAAATCAACAAAATATGTGACCAATAATGCCATGTTAGATTATTTAAAAAAAAATTCAAATCTTCATAAAACAGAGAACTTACCCAAGGTATAGCATGTTGGAGAATACCCCACATACCAGTATGGCATGGCAGTCAGCAACAAAATGAATATCCTTCATGCTGAACAGGAACTATGCTTCCACAAAAATCTAGTGACCCCTGAAGCAAGAATTTCCCCTTTTTAAAAATGCCTGCTACTTTCAGTCAAGTGTTCAAAGGTATATCTATTTTCTAGCAGCTGCAATGTCATTAGCTACTTGAACATCTAATTACAGCAAGGATTGATTCCTGATTTGTTATTTAAGTGGCATTTTAAATATTGCATGAAGACTAGAACATTAATAAATGAGTGGTGGAATATCACAGTGCTCAGCAAATCATTTACCCTTTTGAAAGCCCTAATTTACACTGACACTTTTTCCAGCATCTTTTGCTGGTGAGTTTTGCATCAGAACTACAGCTGTTTTAAAGAAAAATCTTTCTAAGAACTGGTGACCATAATTGGATGTAATGCTCCAGTTGTGGCCTTAGCAGTGTTTAAAGTTGATGGGTAAATGAGAGAGGTTCTAGGGAAATAAGTGGAGAATGGGATTGCTCTGAGAGCTGGCATAGATTCAGTGGGCCAAATAGGTAAATGATTTACTGAGCACTATGATTCTTCAAATAAGTAGTTCATGCTTCTATGCAACAAGACATGGGCATGGACAACATTCAGGTATAGGCTGATAAGTGACAAGTAACACTTGTGCAATGACAATCCCCAAAAAGAGATAGTCTAAGCACCTTCCCACCACATTTAGCACATTACCACTGCAAAGTCCTGCAGGGTCACCTATCAGGAAGTTAGTGACAGGGATGATATTGATGGGATTGCTTCAAAAACCAACACAGACTCATGGGCTGAATGGCCTCCTTCTAATGTCATGAAAAATATTGTAATAAATAATCTTCAAATCTGCATGAACTGCTATAACAAACAGAAAACACTGCAGATACTGAACAGGTTAGGCAGCATCTATGGAGAGATAAATGGAAGTAATGTTTCAGTTCTCTCAACCACTGAAAATGTAAAGGGTTCAATTTTTCCTGTCATTTCAATTCATTATTTAATTAACCTTTGCCATTAAGATCTAACAATACAAAATGTCCATTTTTTTGGCAATTGCTCAAATGTTTCATTCACTTTTTTTTGCCCTGATGATTTCCCAGCTGAGATCAATCATCAGTTCAGCTTTACCACAATGTATTAAAAATTCAGTGAGATCACTTTAAAAAAATTAAGACATTACTGACTGTCACTTAAGAACATACATAGCATTTATCCAGATACTGCAGTAGGAGGAGTGGAATTAAATATTACTGATGCACAATATAGTTCACAGCTCTTGGAAATGTAAACTAAAATACCCCACTATCGAGGGCATCTTCAAGAGGCGGTGCCTCAAGAAGGCAACATCCATCACCAAGGACCCTCACCATCCAAGACATGCCCTCTTCTTGTTACCACCATTGGGGTGGTGGTACAGGAGCCTGAAGACCCACACTCAACAATTCAGGAACAGCTTCTTCCCCTCTGCCATCAGATTTCTGAACAGTCCATAAACACTACCCCATTATTCCTTTTTTTTGCACTATTATTTTTGAAATTTATAATAATTTTTTTTTTGCAATGTACTGCTGCCACAAAACACATTTCACATCATACAAGTCAGTGATAATAAACCTGATTCTGCTCACTCCCAATGCACAAATACAAAATGTGATATAGCATCAAATATAAATGACCATCAAACCTCAGTACATTAAAATAAAAAGCAAAATATTGTAAAGGATAGAAACAGGAAACTAAATTAGAAAATGTTGGACACACTCACGAATCACTCAGTTACCTGTATGTTGACAAAAGGTTGTAAATTGGAAATGGTTGTCTGACTGGTCAAATCTTATCAACATTTAAAACAAAAAATGTCGGTGGCTTTCAGTGGGATAATATTCATCTTCCAACCAGGTGCTTTACAGCCTGGTCTCAAAAATTAGTTCTACAATTTCAGATAATCAGTATTCTGGCATTTTTATTTCCTATTTCCACCATTTATTTCACCCTCTTCTGGTAATTTCAGCTCATTCAGTTTAACTCAAATAGGATCCACAGTGACTTGGCAAATTAGATCCAAAACTGGCTTGGTCACAGAAGACAAAGGGTAGAGGGGTGTTTTCCTGACTGGAGGTCTGTAACTAGTGGTTTCCGCAGGGATCAGTGCTGGGACCTCTGTTGTTTCTAATACATTAACGATTTGGATGAAATTTAATGGGCAAAGAAATGGCAGATGAGATTCAATGTTGAGAAATGTGCTGTTGTACACTTTGGAAAAAGAAATAAACGGGCAGATTATTATGTAGATGGGGAGAAAATTTAAGGTACAGAAGTACAAAGGGACTTGGGGGTTCTCGTGCAGGATACCCTAAAGGTTAACCACCAGGTCGGATCGGCGGTAAAGAAAGCAAATGCTATGTTGGCATTCATTTCAAGAGGTATAGTGTATAAAAGTAGGGAAGTGTTGTTGAGGCTCAATGGAGCAATGGTGAGGCCTCATTTAGAATACTGTGTGCAGTTTTGGGCCCCATTATCTTAGGAAGGATGTACTGATGTTGGAGAGGGTTCAGAGGAGATTTACGAGGATGATTCCCAGAATGAAAGGGCTTATATACGATGAGCGTTTGTCGGCTCTTGGACTGTACTCCTGGAGTACAGAAGAATGAGAGGGGACCTCAGAAACATTTAGAATGTTGAAAGGACTGGACAGAGTAGATGTGGCTAAGCTGTTTCCCTTGGTGGGCAAGTCCAGGACTAGAGGGCACAATCTTAGAATTAGAGGGTACCGGTTTAAAACAGAAATGAGGAGAAATTTCTTTAGCCAGAGGGTAGTGAAATTATGGAATTCTTTGCCATGTACAGCTGTGGAGGCCCAATCATTAGGGGCATTTGAGGAGGAGATAGATAGGTATCTGATTAGTCAAGGTATCAAGGGATACGGGGATAAGGCCAGAAATTGGGGCTAGATAGGAATAGTTTTTAAGTGTCGCTCATGGAGCAGATTCAAAGGGCCGAATGGCCTATTTCTTCTCCTTTGTCTTATGGTCTTGTGATCTTGTGATGAAATTTAAGTGAGCTAATTATTACATTTACAGACAAAATGAAAATTGACAAGATAGTGAGGGCAGTCATCAAAGGATACAGCAGGATGTAGACCAGTTGGAGACATGGGCGGAAAATGGCAGATGGAGTTTAATCCAGACAAGTACGAGGTGTTACATTTTGGGAGGTGAAGTGCAAGAGGAATGTATACAATAAATGGCAGGACCTTTAGGAACATTGATGTACGGAGGGATCTTGGAGTGCAAGGCCATAGCGTCCCAAAAATGGCAACACAAGTGAATAGGGTGGTAAAGAAGCCATATGGGCATTAAGAATAAAATTTGCAGTTGTACAAGACTTTGGTTAGGCCACATCTGGAGTATTGGGTGCAGTTCTGGTCACTGCATTACAGGAAGGATGTGGAGGCTTTGGAGAGGGTACAGAAGAGGTTTATCAGGACATTGCCTGGATTGGAGTATATTAGCTATAAGGAGAGGTTGGACAAACCTGGATTGTTTTCTCTGGAGCATGAGGAGTGACCTGATACAAGTATGTAAAATGACAGGCATAGACAGAGGGTAGATAGAACATAGGAGAGTACAGCTCAGGAATGGGCCCTTTGGCTCACTATGTTCTGCTGAACATGATGCCAATTTAAACCAATCCTATTAACCTGCACATGGTCTATATCCTGCCATTCCCTGCCTTTATTTCTGCCTGTCTAAATGCCTCTAAAACAATGCTACTGAGCCTGTTTCCATCACCTCCCCGGCAGCGCTTTCCAGGCACCCACCACCCGGAGTTAAAAAGTTTCCTCACCAACTGCTTTAAATTCCACCCCCCCTCATAAATTTATGTCCTCCAGTATTTGACATTTCCACTCTGAGAAAAAGACTATCTACACTTCCCATAATTTTATACACTTCTATCAGGTCGCCCCTCAAACAGGAATGGCATAAATTGAAACCTATTATTAGACAGAACTGAGCTTTGGCATGGGTTACAAAATTCAACCTCAGCTCAATTACACATTCTGCTGTAGTTCAATTATGCGTTCTGTTGTTGTACACGATCCCACATCTCTAATTTCATTTCATTTAGAATGAACATAAATAGGATTAGAAAGTCATTGCCTTCTTAACAAAAAAAAATCAAAGGTGGATTCTCTAGAGTCACGTCAGCCACTTCATCTGTAAGTGTGTCTTTGCTAGTTTCATCAGTACTCTTGATAAGCTGCACATATTGACTCTACATCTTTGATAAAACAGAAAAGTTTCCATACTATAAAGCCAGTATAACCTGTGTGGAATTCATCTAGTCTTAGTCTTCTCAGGGCAATGCAAAATGATTATCGCATATCGCCACCTCTGACATCCTTGATTAGAGAACAGATGTGAGGGGTACATTTTTCACTCAGATCTCCTTTAAACCACCTCCCTCTCAACTTAAATCTAAGCTTTCTAGTTTCAGACACCCCTATCATGGGAAACAGACTCTGTCACTCAGAATTATATCACCTCTTGGCCTTCTTCGCTCCAGGGAAAAGAGACCCAACCGATCCAATAACTCCTTACAACACAAGCACTCCAATCCAGGTACCATCCTTGTGAATATTTTCAACACCCTCTCCAATTTAGTCACATTCTTCCTATAGTGTATGGTGACCAAATCTGAGCATAATACTCCAAGACTGGTCTAACCAATGTTTTGTATAACTGTAACATAGCATTCCAACTATTATACTCAATACCTCAGCCAATGAAGTATGCCATGTGCCTTCCTCACTACCCTGTTTACCAGTTTCAGGGAACTATGTACTTGTACCCCAAGATCTCTCTGTTCAACACTAATGCCCAGGGCCCTGTCATTCATAGTACATATCCTAGCCTGGTTTAACTTCCCAAACTGTATCACTTTGCACTTTTCCAAATTAAGTTCCATCTGCCATTCCCTTGCCCACTTTCCCCAGTTGATCTATATTTGTTGTAATCTTATAAGATCAGATATCTTTATTAGTCACATGTACATCGAAACACACAGTGAAATGCATCTTTTGCATAGAATGTTCTGGGGGCAGCCCGCACGTGTGACCACGCTTCCAGCACCAACATAGCATGCCCACAACTTCCTAACCTAACTTGTACGTCTTTGGAATGTGGGAGAAAACCGGAGCACCTGGAGGAAACCCACACAGACACGGGGAGAACGTACAAACTCCTTATAGACAGTGGTCGGAATTGAACATGGGTTGCTGGCGCTGCAATAGCGTTACGCTAATTGCTACACTACTGTACCGTGTCTACCCTAGACAACCTTCTTCACTGTCCACTAGACCACCAATTTTGGAGTCATCCACAAATTTACTAACCATGCCACTTACATTTCTATCCAAATCATCAATATAGATGATAAACAATAAAAGACCCACCACTGATCCATACGGTACACTACTGGTCACATGCATCGTATCTGAAGAACAGCGTTCCACCACCACCATCTCCTATCACCAAGCCAATTTTCTAACTCGCCCTGGATCCCATGTTCTAACCTTCCAGACAAGCCTACCATGCAGGACCTTGTCAAAGGCCTTGCTAAAGTCCATATAGACAACACCTACTGTCCTAACCCTCATCAATCTTCTTGGTCATCTCTTCAAAAAAAAACTCATTCGAATTCATGAGACACGATTCCCCATGCATAAAGCCATGCTGACTATCCTTAATCAGTCCTTGCCTTTCCAAATATAAATAAATCTGGTCCCTCAAAATTCCCTCCAATAACTGTCCCACCACTGATGTAAAGGCTCACTGGCCTGTAGTTCCCTAGCTTGACTTTGCTGCCCTTCTTAAATAAAGGCACAACGTTAGCTATTATTAGCTATTCACCAGTCTTCCGGGATCTCTGCCAGGGCTCCAGCAATCTCATCCCTTATTTCCCATAACATCCTAGGACACACTTGGTAAGCCCCAGGGATTTACCCATCTTTATGCATTTCAAGACCTCCAACACCTCCTCCTTCATAATGCTGATATGCTAAATGTTGGCTACCATAACATGCAATCCACTGGAGCAACAGTCTCTTGTGTGTCCATACAATGCACTCTATTTCCTCATTACCTAATATATTAACTTTATTTTCTGTCATAGTGGCTGAATTTCCTGTAATAGGTATCTTTATTCATAATAAAACAATCTGCTGTTGTATTGATACTCATTTGTACAGTCTAGTCATTAGTTGTACTATTATTTTAAATTCTTGCACATCAATGCCTCTGGTAGCTTTTCACTTCAAATCTTTTCACTATCCCCTTCCTCATTGTAGTGCATGTGGAGATGGTCTACGGAGAACCTCTGGATCTGGGAAGACGAGTAGGTGCCACAGGGCCTCAGGAATCATGACCATCTACAAGAAAGGGGACGCATCCGCTTATGGCAACTGTTGAGGATCTCCCTCCTGTCTGCATGGGAAAGTCATCGCCAGGGTCCTGCACAACTGCTTCCTCCTAGTAGTTCAAGAGCTTCTCCTCAAGTTGTAGTGTGGATTCTTTCCATCTAGAAGCACTTTGAACATGATCAACAACCAACAACTACCATTGCACTACCAACAACTAAAAAAAGGCCAGGAAATGAATCATATTTAAGTAGTCACAAATAGAGCCTGATAAAATATTTAATGGAAAACATGGCCAAAGGCAAATATGTAAATAACATGTATTCATATGCTTACAAATCTTGTGTAAAAAAAACAATGGTTAAACATAACTACTTCCATGCAATATACGCATGCTGAAAGAAAATCACCCAATTAACATTGTCCCAAAAAAATGCTGGGTAATGACCATCTCCAGCAAGGGTCATGCTAAATACCTACCCTTGCCATCCAGTGGCATTACCATTACCAAGTTCCCAACCATTAATGTCTTGGGGGTCACCACTGAATGGAAAATCAATTGGAACAGCCACATAAATACTTCAGCTACAAGAGCAAGTCAGGGACTGGGCATCATAAAGTCATAGAGGATACAGCATGGAAATGGGCCTTTTGGCCCAGGGTCCACAGCATCTGTCAACACTCACTTACACAAATCCGACATTAATACCATTTTTTCATTCTTCCCACATTCTCTTTAATTGCCCCAAGACTCCATCCCTCATCTACACACTAGGGGCAATTTACAGTGTCCAATTAATCTACCAACTGCACGTTTTTGGAATGTGGGAGAAAACCTGGCAGAAACCCACATGGTCACAGGGAGAATGTGCAAACTCCATGCATTCAGCACCCAAGGTTAGGATTGAACCCATGTGTGTGGCACTGTTATGCAGTGGCTCTACTAGCTGCACCACTGTGCTGCCCCAAATTCAAGGGCAACGAGGCAAATGACTCATCCCCTAACACCCCAAGGCCTTTCCACCATCTACAAGGCATGAATCAGGAACGTGATGAACACATTCCACTTCCTGGATGCATGCAAGTCCCAAAAAGCTTTATGCCATCCTGGACAAAGCAGCCTAAATGATTGGCCTCCCATCAACTACTCATCCAGCATTCATTCATCATCTAGGCAGTGGCTGCAGAGTGCACCATCTACAAACTGCACTACAGTTACTCACACAAGCTACAACCATTAACAACCTCTACCCCCAAGAAGGACAAAGGCAGCACCACCTGCAGATTCCCCTGCAAGTCGTGCACCATCCTGGCTTGGAAATAGATCATCAGTCCATCTTTGTCACTATCTAAATACTGGAACTTGCTGCCTAACAGGACTCAAGGAGTACCTTCACAAGAAGGACTGCAGCCCTTCAAGAGCTTGGCTTATTACCATCTTCTTAAGGGCAATCAGGAATGGGTGATTAATGCTGACCTTGCCAACAATGCCCAGACTCAAAGGCAATAAACAAAAAAGAAGTCCTCGTTGAACCTGGGTTGATCCCCTGGTTTGATAGTAACAGCAGGCCAAGAGTTTGGATATTATGGTAGTGTACATTTCTGCTGCTGTTGATGGGTCCACAATAGCTTATAGAAGCCCAATTTTGAACAGCCCAAGGGGTTCAGTCTATCTCATTTAACATGATTATAGTGCCATGCAACACAATGGAGGATGTCATTGTTTTGAAGATGGGTCGTTGTCTCCAGAAGGACAGTGAGTAAGTAGTTGTAGGTTTTAAGATCAGCTATAATTTAAATGACAATAGGTTTGAATGGCAATTTAGCCTACTACACTTATTTTCTGTGTTCTTACATGTATAAAATGCTAATTTTCTTCAATATAGCTGTTAGGTTTGCAACATCATACAATTAAGAACGAATATATATGACATTAATCACATCAAAACTATAATTTAGACACAAGGGATTCTGCAGATGCTAGAATCTGGGGCAATACACACAAACTGCAGGAGGAACTCTGCAGGTCAGGCAGCATCCATGGAGGGAAATAAACAGCTGATGTTTCAGGTCGAGACCCTTCATCACGACAGACGAAGTGCCTTGACCTGAAACGTCGGATTACTTATTTCCCTCCATGGATGCTGCCTGACCTGCTGAGTTCCTCCAGCATTGTGTTTAAAACTATAATTTATATTTTTTTGAACCATAATGGGTGGGATGAGAAATATTCATATAATTTTTGCAATACTGCATCATTGTAAGCCATTAAGGCAAAAACTACAGGACAAAGCCTTTTCTTTAAAGCCTTCATAAGAACAAATACAACAAAAGCAGCAACATGCAGCACTCCTGAGTAAGATATTATCAGTTGGTCAGTTTATTTCTGATGTCACTGTTACCTAGTTAAGTCAGTAACACATCTCTCAATCATACTACAGAACTGCTAACAATAAGAAATAAAAATCAAATATCACTCATTTGAAAACAAAAACTAGTCCCAGATCTGAATTCTGAATCATCTTATGTTTCTTAAATTAAAAATGTCTAGTTCCTGTGTGTACACAAGAGTAGAGAGATCTCTGAATTTAATGCATTTGTTAACCAAACCACATGGTGCATTATTATTATGGAATGTGAGTTCTTGTAGCTAATATTTATCACAATTTCTCTTTAAGTAAACTACTACTGTTGCCAAGCAAATTTATACCATTTAGTTTCCACCTTGGTCATGTAGAAATTGCCAAATTTAACTGATCCAAGATGCATATAGATTAAAAGTTTTGTATCTTTGTGATGTTTACGAGAACATCTTTCTGGTGGTTGGTATCTATTTGTTGTTCAGCATCCAATTTAAATTTACAAATTCTCAAGAAAATAGATCTTAATGAGTCACTTCTGTCTTTCATAGTTGTATTGAAACTGATGACATACTGTAGCAGAAGTTATTTACTGCTTTTTAATTAAATTGAACACTCTGGAATAAAACGCAACAATCGTTCTTAACCTTCAATACTGGCCAGAAAGCACACATTAATCACCTTTTTTTTGTTTTACCATTAAGTGCTGGCTTCCTACCAGCCTGCCATCTTAGGATCTCAGGATAATGGAGTGAAACATGATATTTTGCTATTCAGCTGCAATACTTCAACGAAAGCAACAAAGACGAGAGGGCAAATACCAAAAAAAACAAACATCCTGTTGTAAAATCCTAGCTCTACCGAAGATATGAATGTGACTCAATCATTTACTGCATGATAAAATGTTTTTAAAGAAAATTAACCTTAAAAATTGGGAAAATTTGGAAGAATTTTTTTATGAATACAGCCAATGGAGAGTATTATAGCATCTTTAATGACTAGTCTCTAATAATGCAGAGCATCAAAATGCTGCCTGTCATATGCAAACTACATGCAGTCCCTCAGTCCACACTAACTTCAATGCTACCATCTACCAATATCCGTTAAAGGGACTTTTTTGTGACTAAACCGACAGGAACGTAATCACATTTTCCTCTCTGTCGTGGGTAAGAGTAAGTTTGTGAAAATTCCAAATGCTACACGCTACTACTGGATGTGACTCAAACATTATCATCACTGTTTGAAATATAATCACAATTTAGAGGATTATATTTCCCAATGATATGGCTGGTAGCTTGATGGCAAATCAACAGTTACAACAACCAGGCAGAAATGATTTCCTCATCTATCATTCCCCCTTGCCTCACACACCACAACAGCTACCATTTGGATGAGGCGACCAAATGCAACATTTCCAAGTTTTTGTGATGACACAACAGTAGGTGAGAATGCAAGCTGTAACAAGGATGCAAAGAGCCTTCAAGAGGATTAAGTTGATGTAGCAGGCAACTAGACGGCAGAGGGATACAATGTGGAAAGATGTGAGGTTGTGCATGACAAAGATCGGGAGGTGCTGATATTTAAGGGACCTGGCTGTCCTTATACACGTCAATGAAAGTTAACATGCGGGTGCAGCAGGTGGTTCGGAAGGCAACTGGTAACATTGATTTTTATTGCTGGCGGATGAGAGTACATTGGTAAAGATATCTTACCAAAGTTCGGTAGGGATTTGGTAAGATATGGAGTATTGTTTACAATTTTGGTCTCCCTATCTAAAATACAGGGAATGAAAAAAACCTGACCAGATGGATTCCTAGGATAACCTTCTTAGAGGTGTCAAAAACCAGAAAGCATTAGTTGAAGGCATCGGAGGTTTAGAAGGGACCCAAGGAAGAATTTCTTTTAACCCAGAGAATGGCTGGAGTTGTAAATACACAGCCTTTAAGGGTAGTGGAGGCAGAGACTCTCACAACATTTAAGTAATATAGAGGAGCAATTGAATCATAGAAGACTGCAGGCTGGAAAATGGGAAAGGTAACGATGGTGAACATGGATATGGTGGGCCAAAGAGCCTGCTTCCTGCTGTGTGACTACCAATCTATAGTAAGTTGTTCACATGACAGTGAGCAGGTTAGGTCTCAATTCTCCAGATCTCAGGAGAATGAGAGGCAACCTCCATTGAAATATAAATTCTTGGAGGGAGACATTACAGTAGATAAGGGAGAATTGTTTCCCCAGCTGTGGAGTTTGAAACTAGAAATCATAGTCTTGAAATAAGTAGGCCATTTAGGACTAAAATTAAGAGAAATTTCTTCATTCAAGGGATGCAAATTTTTTGAATTCTCTACCCAGGAGCGCTGTAGAAGTTCAGTGGTGGATTTTTATTAAAACTAAGATTGATCAATTTTGGGATACGAGAGGCAATACGGTAGGAAAATAGATGATCCTCTACATGAAATGCTATGATCTCATTGAATGGTAGAGCAGCATGGGGGACTAAATTGACCCACTCCTGCTATTTATTTTATAGAGAGACACAGCATGGAAACAGGCCCTTCAGCCCACCAAGTCCGCTCTGACCATCAAGTATCCTTTTTTTTAAAAAAAACTAATCTCACCCATTTTATTCTCTCCACATTCCCATCAACTCTCTCCAGATTTTACCACTCACTGACACATTACAACCAAACTACATTGGCCAATTAACCCTCCAACCCACACATTTTTGAATATGGGAGAAAACCCACATGGTTACAGGGAGAACATGCAGACAGAGGCTGTGACTCTACCAGCTGCACCAGTGTGCTGCCCTGAGGACATGGGATACAATTATCACTTCTGGTAATTTGGTCACTGATGGTCTTTTTGTAAAAGTTGGTGTTTTTAGAATCTACAAATCGCTGGCAGAATAAACAAGGCCACCTTCTACCACATAGACAGTCGCATGACATAGCAGTAACTGATCACAGCATTCCCGATGCGGGGCTAATGAAACTCTGGTGGTAGAGGGCTTTGGGAACAACAGGACCAAATCCCCCCATTTCTCCCAAGCACTCTTCTCTCAGACTACAAAATAATTTGCAATGATCTTTGGAAAAGAGACTTTTAAAAGCAAAATATATAGCTAATTTTAAGATGAAGATGTGCTGCTTATTTCTGGGTGGATGCCAAATGTTCAGAAGGACTTATGGTTTCTCCAAAAGACAGTCTCAACATTTTACTAGGTTACTTACTGTCTCAATTAAAGTGCTAACTGTTGGCAGACCATACCAACAGTGAAACCTTGCAGCTGAAGCACAAGATAACAACCCTAATCTCAACCATCAATGAATAGCAGCACATATATTGCAACACTACACACTTCAATAGTACATCTGCAATGGATCTCCCATTGCTACAAAGTAATTTCGTCTTTGCAATAGTGCAAAACATTTTGTTTTAGTTTAAAAATGCTAAGCACAAAGTGAAGTATTGCGCCAGCTAACCACTATTCAGTTTATTTCAATTTCTCAATCTGATGGTGTTCTGCTGAAAGCAGTTGGATCTTTCATTTTAAGTTTCTCTATTTAAAAGAGCAACCAATATCACTTTGGCATTTAAAATTGATTATAAATTACCCACTGGTGTAGAAAAACGTCAACTTTCTTCAAAAGGGCCTCAGTTGGGTCACTGAAATGACTACAAAAGTAACACTTAGGTTACTACTAATATTAGAAATTTCACTACCATCTAAGGTGACTATTAAGAGCTGTGCATGGCAATTAAGCAAAAATTTGCATAAATGTCCCTTTTATCCTAACAACATGGAGCAAATTTGTTTTGCAAAAACTACATATGCTAGTCTCAAAATAAATGATACACAAAATGCAAAAGCACAGTCCCAGCAAGCCATCAACAGCTGGTAGATATGGCTAGTTTATTGCAAGGTAGAAAAGCAATGAGGAATCCTACAAGAGATGCAAAGAAGGGTCTCTGTTTAAAATGTCTTCAGTTGTCCTGTTAGGCATTTTAATCTATTCTTATTTTAATTTTCAACACTTGAAACTTTTTTTCCCCCATCTCAGATTCTATGACTAATACTCTCACAGTTTACGATGTGACGTGAAACATTTATAGAAATGTAGTGGGCATTCATTTTGCTCGGCTTTTATTTCCATGTCCCCCACACTCCCGAAAGTTCCCAGGATTAGCATAGAACATAAATTAGTTCAGCCCACCATGTTGTGCCGAACCAATTAAACGCCGAACTAAACTATTCCCTCTGTCTACACGATGTCCGTATCCCTCCGTATTCTCCACACGTTCATGTAGCTAGCTAAGAGGCTCTTAGATAGAAGATTAATTGTCCTTTTTTTCTTGCTAGTTTACATTCCTTCTTTCTCTTTTTCCTCAGTTGGCTTAATCTCATGCCTCCAAATCTATTAGTTACTCTTCTAATTTGTTTCCAGACCATTCACTAGTGTGGATTCAAGTATCTCCTGGTAGTGTTCACCCACCACCTCTTGACAAGCTCCTCTTCCCTGCAGGTTTCTCCACACACTCCTTACAATATCTGGTGTACCACAAACCCTCCTTGTAAGGGTCTTCCACCACCCTTTTCATTCCCAGTAGTCTACAACCTGCAACTTCCGTCGATCTCTTCTGCATACATGCCTCCTCCTCTGCCACTGATCTCTTGGCAGGGTCTCCCCACCCAATTTTCCATATCCTCACCCTGCCCCCAGCAGAGTCTTCCCCTTCACTTCTGGTAGGATCTTCACCCCACTCCATAGAAATGTCCCTCCTTCCCTTCTCAGCACTTCACCCCCTTTTCTTTGTTGGCAGCAGCCTCGTCCACACCCTCCCCCCACCTCACTCGTAGCACTTTTCCACAACCCCCCACCTCACTCGTGGCACTTTTCCACAACCCCCCACCCTCACTTGTGGCAGACTCCTCCAACCTCCTTCACTTCCCCACTCCAGGCAGCATCTTCCAAACTCCTCTTCGTCCACCTCATTCCTCCTCCTCGTTCCCTGCAGTCTCCTCCCCCCACCCACTCTTCTTCCCCACTCCAGGCATCCTCCTCCCTCCCTCCCCCCCCCCACCCACTCCTCTTCCCTCCTCCAGGCATCCTCCTCCCTCCCTCCCCCCAGCCACTCCTCTTCCCTCCTCCAGGCATCCTCCTCCCTCCCTCCCTCCCCCCCCCACCCACTCCTCTTCCCTCCTCCAGGAATCCTCCTCCCTCCCTCCCCCCCCCCACCCACTCCTCTTCCCTCCTCCAGGCATCCTCCTCCCTCCCTCCCCCCCCACCCACTCCTCTTCCCTCCTCCAGGCATCCTCCTCCCTCCCTCCCCCCCCACCCACTCTTCTTCCCCACTCCAGGCATCCTCCTCCCTCCCTCCCCCCCCCACCCACTCTTCTTCCCTCCTCCAGGCATCCTCCTCCCTCCCTCCCCCCCCACCCACTCCTCTTCCCTCCTCCAGGAATCCTCCTCCCTCCCTCCCCACCCACTCCTCTTCCCTCCTCCAGGCATCCTCCTCCCTCCCTCCCCACCCACTCCTCTTCCCTCCTCCAGGCATCCTCCTCCCTCCCCCCACCCACTCCTCTTCCCTCCTCCAGGCATCCTCCTCCCTCCCCCCCCCCACCCACTCCTCTTCCCTCCTCCAGGCATCCTCCTCCCTCCCTCCCCCCACCCACTCCTCTTCCCTCCTCCAGGCATCCTCCTCCCTCCCTCCCCCCACCCACTCCTCTTCCCTCCTCCAGGAATCCTCCCTCCCCCCACCCACCCCTACTCTAAGCATCCTCCGTCCCCCCCCCCTCCATCCCGGGGCTCGGTGTCCGACCCCCCCAGCCGTGCTCGGTGTCCCACCACCACCCCCCCAGCCGTGGTCGGCGGGCCTGCCCTCACCTTTGTGCGCCATGGTGACCAGGCTCTCGTCGCTCACGTTGTTGTAGATGACCACGGCGGTGGCCTTGTGCGCGGCCGCCTTCAGGATCTTCTCCTTGAAGGTGCAGCTGCCGCGGTGCAGCAGGGCGATCCAGCGCCGGGTGTTGGGCGGCACGGCGAAGCGGGTGTGCGGCTCGCAGCCCTGGCGGTTGCGGGCGGTGCCGGGCACCCAGACCGGGGCGAGCACCGTGCCGCCCTCCACGTCCTGCTTGGGGGAGTCGCGGCCGTAGCGGCCGTCATCGGCGCGGCCCAGCACCGGCTGCAGGTGCCCGCTGCCCGGCTCCACGTACGACACGTTCACCGCCGCGATCACCGGCTCCTCCTTGGCGCCGAGCTGCTCGGGGAAGGCGGCGGCGGCGGCCCGGCCGGGCAGCCCCAGCAGCAGCAGCAACAGGTAGGCGGCGGAGTAGGCGGCCGAGTAAGCGGCGGACGGCGGCCCAGCGCGCGACATCGTCGAACGCCGCGGTTTCGGGGTCAATTGATTGTTTTGTTGTTTCGGTCTTTCCCGCTCACCCCGGATTAAAACCGGACCCACTTCACTTCAGCTTTTCCATTTTCCTCGCTCCGAACCGACTGCTCGCTCCCGCCGCGTGTCCGTTAAAAACATCCGCTTCAGCCTTGACAGCCGAGGCGGGCGGGCCGGCCGGCCGCGCATGCGCAGAGGGAGTCCTCCCCCCCCCCGGCCCCGGCATGTGCGAATGTGACGGCAAAGCACATGCGCAGTGCAGCTCCTCCCCTCCAGCCTTCGCGGTGCCGCGCCTTTCGTCGGCAGGCGCCGCACGAACGCTAGTGCGCACGCGCACCCCGGGGTCTGCCGTGCACGCGCACAGCCCTCCCCACATCTGTCCAGGTGGGCACTTGGTGAAGCAGGGCAGCCAGGAGGCTGGGCTGATGCTGGGGTCACCGGTACCAGAACACAGGTGCACCTCAGGGCTGCGTGCTTCACCCCCTGCTCTACTCTCGATACACTGTGTGGCTAACCACAGTTCCAATGCCTCGTACAAATTCACCGACAACCCCACTATTGTTGGACGAATCACAGGTGGTAGGACACCTGGTTGATCTATCTCACTCAACGTCTGCAAAACTACAGAGCTGATCGTTGACTTCAGGAAGGAGAAGGAGGGCAAATATGTACCAGTCTACATTATGGAATCGGCAGCAGAGAGGGTCAGCAGCTTTAAATTCCCGGGCGTTAACATATCGGATGACCTGTCCTGGGCCCAGCACATAGATGCATTCATAAGGAAAGTGCGCCGGTGTCTTTACTTTCTTAGGAGGTTCGGCATGTCACCGAATACTCTAACAAGCCTTTACAGATGTACTGTTGAAAGTATCCTGACTGGTTCCATCACGGTCTGCTACGGCAATTGGAATGTGCAGGAACGTAAGAAGCTGCAGTAGTGGACTCAGCCCAATACATCACGGGCACATCACTCCCTGTCATCTGTAGTATCTACGGGAGGTGCTGCCTCAAGAAGGCAACAATCATCAAAGATCCCCACCATCCATCTTCTCACAGCTACCACTGGGCAGGAGGTACAGAAGCCTGAAGTCCCACACCACCAGGTTCAGGAACAGCTACTTCCCTTCAACCATTTGGTTCTTGAACCAACCGGCCCAACCCTAATCGCCACTACAGTTTAACAACACTATGACCACTTTGATCACTTTGCACTAAAATGGACTTCATTTTTCCTGTTCTAATTGTGTTTTTTTGTTGTAAAAATTGTGTATAATTTATGTTTTTCTTGCGAATGCTGCTTCTCTGATACTATGTGCCTATGATGCTGCTGCAAGTTTTTCATGGCACCTGTGCACTCATGGACATGCAGATGTCAATAAATTTGACTTTGAACTAGAAGTTGCATTTATGTAGCACCTCTAATGAAGTGCATGCTCCCAAGATGCTTCACTGGAACTAAAGTCAAACACACTTTAACTCCAAGCCACATTAGCAGATCCTGCATGACCAGGACCTGCATGAGTCCTGATGCAGAGTTTCGACCGGAAACGTCGACAATTCCTTCCACCCCCACAAATGCTGTTCGACCCACTGAGTTCCTCCAGCAGGTTGTTTGTTACTTTTATAAATGTGTTGAAAGTTCTCTCTGATATGATGACATTCTTTTCTGCTGTTTCCTTTTGATGAAAAGGAAATTCAGTGTCAAAGCTCTACAAATAGATATACCTCACATTTTCATGCCACAATTAAATCAATAGAATTAAATGATGGAATTTCAGTACCGATATTATCCTGACGGTGTATCCTGCAGTGAAACAGACCACTCAGCCCATTAAGTCTGGACTAGTGTTTGTGTCCCCTGTTTTCCAGCTTCCCCTTAAATCAACCCATGCTATTCAACTTTCTCTTGAACTCCATTATGGATTTATTTGAGATGCAGCGGCAGATATTTAAGGGAAGTTTAAAAGAAGCCTCTCTGCTACCAAATTCCTTATTGCTCTGTCCCTTTAAGATATCAGCCAACCATTGGACCAGTTGGGCTGAAGGGCCTGCTTAACTCTGACTCTTGTTTTCTGCCCTGACAAGATATCTCTGACATGATACCAATACTGAAATTTCTCATTGGCCCAAGGGACTTTGCTTGAAAGACAGGTCTGAGGAAGTGCAGTGTTGTCTGGGGGGCAGTACTGAGGGAATGCTGCACTGTAGGGGGGGTAGTACTGAGAGTGGTATTTTTGGGGTTCCACCTGAGCTCTCAGATGAACATTAAATATTTTGTTACTCCATTTTCTGGGCCAATATTTGTGCTGCTCTCGGTTTCATTGAGCTGGTCACTCCCTCTGCAGGTGCCCAGAGAAGCAGCAGCAGCACCCATGCAGTGATGTTACAGATCAGAGCTGGTGAGTCAGCAAACAGTCTGCTGGAGGAACTCAGCGGGTCGAGCAGCATCTGTGGGGGGAAAGGAACTGTCAATATTTCAGGTCGAAACCCTGCATCAGGAACTGGTGAGTCTCTTGGCCCAGGTTCATGTCTTTTGCAAAGTAATTGTCAGAAGACCATTGACATCTCAGGAATTGAACTCTCCTCTTTGCAGAACATCGTGGGCCTTACCTGAAGAGACTTGGAAGAAAATTCTTCATTTAGTTAATACATCTTCAATGTGTGCCAGACACTCTTTGATACAGTTTAAGGTAGTTCACAGGACCCATACGTCAAAAGATAAGCTAGCTCGTTTTTATGACCATATAAATCCTACATGTGACAGATGTAAATCGAATGTGGCTTCTTTGACACATATGTTTTGGTCCTGTCCTCCTTTGGAAAAATATTGGAAAGACATTTTTAACATTATTTCAAACGTATTGAAGATTGATTTACAACCTCACCCTATCACTGCAATTTTTGGATTACCAAGGATAGAGTCTGGCCATTTATCTGCTTCCACTAACCGTATGATTGCCTTTGTTACATTAATGGCCAAACGATCCATTTTGCTTAAGTGGAAGGATCCAATACCCCCTACTACTTTTCAATGGTTCTCTCAAACTATATCATGTTTAAACTTGGAAAAAATTAGGAGTGGTACTGTTGATCCTTCACTTAAATTTGAAGATATTTGGAGTCCATTTATTCAATATTTTCACATGGTGTAGATCCCCTTTCAATAACTTTCCAACTTAGAGGAACGGAGTTGTCGACATAATGTTGCTCTGCTTCTGCTGAGAAATTTTGGCCCAGTCTTTTTTTTTGTTTCTTTTTTTTTGAAATTTTTCTGTTTAGCTTAGTTTGGTTTGATATATTGTTTATAATTTTTCTTATTGATTTGGGGATTTTTTTTCTCTTTTTTATTTATATAATAAATCTTTCTCTTTCCTTTCTTTTATATTATAGTCATTTACTAAGAGATCGTTGGATCTACAGATTTTTTATATTTTATTGTTCTTTATGATTATCTGTGCCATGATTGTTCTCGTGATCTCTTTGTATTACATGTACAAACATCGATGTTATATATTAATCTGTATTTAAGTTGAAAACTAATAAAAAGATTGAAAAAGAAAGAAAAAACATTGTGGGCCAAAGAGCCTGTATTGTGCTGTAGTGTTCTATGTCCTATGCAATAGGCTCAGTTCATCAACAACGAAGCTGCATGTATAATATCTCCTCACCAGTTTCTATTCACATCACCACCATCTCCACGTTCCTATGGATTTCGAATCTCTTTGCATCTCCATTTACTTTCCATGTCTTCCATTTACATGGCGCCAATAATGTTGAAAAATGCCCCAAAACACATTATGGAGGCGAATATTCATCTAAACGAGGTATTAGTCCCAGTGATCAAGCTCTGCCAAGTTCATCGGTTTGGCAGGGGTTCACAATGCGGGGAAGAGAAAGATGTGGAGGTGGGTGGAGGGGTTTCCAGACCTGTGTCCTTGGCAGCTGGAGGCACAGTTACCAGTAGTGGAATAAATGCAGAAAATGCTGGAAAATCTCAGCAGGTCAGGCAGCATCTGTGGAAAGGGAAACAGTTAACATTTCAGGTCAAAGACCCTTCATGAAAGCTGAGAAAGAGAGAAAGCAGGTTAGTTTAAGCAGGAGAGACAGGGTATGTTTTTATTTCAGATTTCCAGCATCTGTAATATTTTTTATTCACACCTGTCACGGAAGTTCAGCTCTATTCACAGCTCCTCGGGAAATGAAGCAGCCCATACCTGCTTGCAGTATGATCTGGCCAGTACTCAGGCACAGATTGGTAGGTAGCAAGTAACATTCATGCCACAGAAAGGCCAGCCATTGACCATCAACAAGAGAGAATTTAATGGCTTGTACTTGACATCAAATGACATCACCCCCACCAAGTCTCCCACCATCAACACCCTGGGTGTCACTGTTGATCACAACCTCAGCTGGACCAGCCACAGAAATACCACAGCTGCAACAGCAGGTGAAATGCTGGATATCCTGAGGCAAGTGAATTGCCCCCTGACACTCCAAGGCCTTTCTACCCTCTACAATGAACAAGTCAGGAGCAGGATGGAACACTCCACTTGCCTGGATGATTGCAGAACCAACAACTCATTTGTTTGACACCCCAGCAACAATTCTAAACAATCATCCCCTCCACATTGACCTTCAGTGGCTGCGGTGTGTACCATTTACAAAATGTGCTGTGGTTACACACACAGTCTACTCTAGCAGCACCTCCCAGACCCACAACCTCAGTTACAGCACTGACGCCCACAGCTACCCACAGCCCCTCCCACCCTGTCTCTTGCAAGGACTCTTATCCTCTTTTTCTCAATTTCTCCACCTCCGCCCCATCTGGTCCCATGATGAGGCTTTCCAGTCCAGGACATCCAAGATGTCCAACTTCTTTTCTAACTGGGGCTTCCCCCCCCCGACTGTGGTCGAGAGAGCTCGCACCCATGTCTGCCATTTCCCACCATTTCCCGCACCTCTACTCTCACCCCCACCCCTCCCAGACCCAACAGGGATAGGGTCCCCCTCGTCCTCACATTTCATCCCACCAGCCTATGTATCCAACACATCATTCTCCACCACTTCCGACATCTCCAACGGGACCCCACCCCTTTCTGCCTTTCACAGGGATCGCTCTCTCTGTGACTCCCTAGTTCACTCCCTAGCAAACTGGAGGAACAGCACCTCATTTTCCATCTTGGAACCTTGCAGCCACTTTAAGTAATTCCACCCCTCATCCCCCCCCCACTTCCCCACAACAACCCCCCCCAACCATGCTTCTTTTCTTCCCCTTCCTAGCCTCTTTTTTCCCTCTCTCTCCTCACCTTTGACCCATCCCCTGGTGGATCTGCTCTCCCCTCCTCCCCCGCACCTGCCCATCACTGTCTCTTACCTGCATCTACCTATCACCACCCTGTGCCCACCCCACCTCCCCTCTCCTGTCCACCGATCACTGCTCTGCTTTTCCCTCCTATATATCGGGCTTCCCCTTTTCCTATCTTCAGTCCTGTAGAAGGTTCCTGACCGGAAACATTGACCGCCTGCTTTTCTCCACGGATGCTGCCTGGCCTGCTGAGTTCCTCCAGCATCATCGTGTTTTTCATCTAGATTCCAGCATCTGCGGTCCTTTGTTTCTCTACCTATGCCTTTCATAATTTTATAAACCTCTGTCAGGTCTCCCCTCAGCCTCCGCCGCTCCAGAGAAAACAACCCAAGTTTGTCCAACCTCCTTATAGCTCACGCCCTCTAATCCAGGCACCTCTCCTGCACCCTCTCCAGAGCTTCCACATCCTTCCTATAATTGGGCGACCAGAATTGAATGCAATACTTCAGATGTGGCCTAACTAGAGTTTTATAATGCTTAAATATATCGCCTGTCCATCGTTGTCACTGGGTCTAAGTCCTGGAACTCCCTCCCCACCAGCACTGTGGGTGCACCTTCACCAGAAGGACTGCAGTAGTCCATGAAGGTGGCTCACCCCACCTTCTCAAGGAATGAGATTTAACTTTGGCCTTGCTGGCGATGGACATGTCCCAAAACTGAATGCAGTAACAAGGCCCCTCTTCCTCCCCCCGGTAATTCAGCCTTCAGCTGTAACTACACGGTACGGCACAGCACGGTGATTTTCCCTCTAACTCAGAAAGTTGAATGTCCTCCAAGGACAGTGGCTCAGTAGGTAGAGCCACTGTCTTACAGCTCCAGAGACCTGGGTTCAATCCCGACCGTGGGCACTGTCTGTGTGGAGTTTGCATGTTCTCTCTGTGACTGCATGGGTTTCCCCCGGTGCTCCGGTTTCCCCTCTCGTGCCAAAGATGTGCAGGTTGGTACATTAATTGTCTGCTGTAAGTTGCCCCTAATGTGCAGGCGAGAGGTAAAATATGGGGGCAGTTGATGGTAATGGGGGGAGGAATGAACTGGGATTGGTGTAAATGGGTAGTTGATGGTCGGCAAGGATTTGTTGGGACAAAGGGCCTGTTTCCATGCGGTGTCTCTCTATCCCCCTAAAAAACTTGTCCTTTGATATTTTTGCTGCCGACCAGAGCACTTGGTGCACCTAGAGGTATCTGATGGTTTCTAACTTCAAAAAAAAATAAATTGTGTGAACGAGCTCTGTATCAAGGTGAGGAATTGCACCTCATTTAAGTTTTTCTAGAAGCATCTATTGAATAAATGTGCTTTCCAAATCTCTGTAATCTGAGAAATCAGACCATAAGCTCTTGGGCTTCCAGTCCCTTCTCGTGTTCCCACTCTAAATCAAAAGTACAAAAAATAGAGAACCATTCATCGATTTTCATCTTGTTTTACTATTATAGTAAAATTTGATATTGGAATCGATAAGGTATGTCTGTCATTCTTTGAAAAGGCCTTCACAGTGAATTGTAACTAAAGATGAAAAGCTTGTCATTCACTTCATACGTCTTGTTATTAAGCAAATTGCTATTGACTGAAGTTCACCAATTGAAAGACGTAATAAATCTTCCAGGAAACTGACACCGTCAACAAATACCAATTTGAAAAATGTGAAATAATTAATAGATGAAGGTAACTTACAATCCACATAGCTCAAGTGACACTGATACTTGTCAGGGAGTGGATCAATGGCATGAAAAATGTATATAAGAAGGAAGATGGCTAGAAGCGACAATTTATCCTGACAATCCCATTTCCACTCTCCCCCCACTCACCGAATCCCCTCCCACAGCCCACGGACACTCTCCCCCATCACCAACTCCCCCCACCCACCGAATCCCCTCCCACAGCCCACGGACACTCTCCCCCATCACCGACTCTCCCTCCCACCCACCGAATCCCCTCCCACAGCCCACGGACACTCTCCCCCATCACCAACTCCCCCCACCCACTGAATCCCCTCCCACAGCCCACGGACACTCTCCCTCATCACCCACTCTCCCCCCCCCCCAACTGAATCCCCCCCACAGGTGGAGGTGCTTTCTCCCAAGTGCCCACGCAGGTAACCCTGAGTTAATGGGTTCACTACCCTCCTGACCTCTGAGCATCCATATTCAGATATTCATTACTTAGGCAGCTATTTCTGACCTGCTTTACAGAAGGATTCTTTGTGACCACATCTGTTCCAATTTCTATACCCACCCGTCCAAATCCCAACTAAATGTTTCTCCTTCTATAACAAGTTTAATACATCCCAAAACTTTAAGCGTCGTTTCCCTCAATGAGAAAGGAATCAAACCCCAAGATCGTGGGATCAATCTCAACATTCCCTCCTGACCACCATCCGGGCCGTGCCATCTTCTCACAGCTCCCATCGGGCAGGAGGTACAGAAGCCTGAAGTCCCAGACCACCAGGTTCAGGAACAGCTATTTCCCTTCAACCATTCAGTTCTTGAACCAACCGGCACAACCCTAATCACTGCAGTTTAGCAACACTATGACCACTTTGATCACTTTGCACTAAAATGGACTTTGCTTTTTTTGTTCTAATTGTGATCTTTCTTGTAAAAATTGTGTATAATTTATGTCTATGTTTTTCTTGTGAATGCTGCTTATCTGATGCTCTGTGCTTGTGATGCTGCTGCAAGTTTTTCATTGCACCTGTGCACACATGGACTTGTGCAGATGATAATAAACTCGACTTTGACCCCCACCCCTACCCTCTGGCACTTCTCTGCACCTCCCCCAATGTTTATGGCCTCCTTGTTCTCATCTCCCCTGAAATACTTTCATTGTTTTAACCCTTTATTGGTTAAGCCCCTCAGTTGTCTTCTGCAGACAAGTGCCCCAGCCCATTAAATCTTTCTTTAAAAGCTTGCAGTTCATTGTCAGAGAATCCTTTTTTGCACCACCTCCAGTGCATCTATATTCATGCATCTATATACAAGATGATAAGAGGCATAGATCGAGTGGACAGTCAGAGACATTTTCCCAGGGCAACAATGGCTAACATGAGGGGACATAATTTTAAGGTGACTGGAGGAAGGTATAAGGGGGATGTCAGGGGTAAGTTTTTTACACAGAAAGTGGTGAGTGTGTGGAACGCACTGCCGGGAGAGGTTGTGGGGGCAGATACATTAGGGACACTTAAGAGACTCTTAGATAGACACATGAATGATAGAGAAATGGGGGGCTATGTGGGAGGGAAGGGTTAGATAGATCTTAGAGCAGGATAAAATGTCAGCACAACATTGTGGGCCAAAGGGCCTGTACTGTGCTGTAATGTTCTATGTTCTATGATTATAAAGTATGGGGACAGAGTTGAAGGTGTGTTACTCTGAAAAGTCATGGTCTATTTCCCAGGGTAGATTTAAGGTGAGAGATGAAAGACTTAAAGGGGGCCTGAGGGACAACATTTTCACACAGAGGGTGGTGGATGTATGGAACAAGCTGCCAGAGGAAGCTGTAGAGGCGGGTACAGGTACAGTGTTTAAAGGACATTTTGACAGGTATGTGGATAGAAGGGTTTAGAGGGATATGGGCCAAACACAGGTAAATGGGTCTAGCTTGGATTGACAGCATGGTCAACATGGATGAGTTGGGCCAAAGGGCCTGTTTCCATGCTGTATAACTCTAGAGTTAACTCTTTGTCTTCGGCGACTGTGTGTTTAAGCTCCACTTCAGAGGTTGTGCAGGTGATTCAGGCAAGGACTGCTGGTACAGCACTGGAAAACTGGTGCCTCGTTCTGGAAGAGACATGATGAGAAAACCTGTTTGAAGACAGGACAGTTCCCCTGGTGTCCCAGGACCAACAGTTACCCCTCAACCGATGGCAAAGAGAAAGGACGTATTAAAGTCAAAGTCAAGTTTATTGCCAGATGCACAAGTCCATGTGTGCACAGGTGCAATGGAACACCTACTTGCAGCAGCATCACAGGCACAGAGCATCAGATAAGCAGATCCCTGTTTGTGTAGAAACCACCTGCTGAATATCCTCCAGCACAAAAGGGACAACTTGGCTGAAAGATCCTTCAGAATGATCAGAGGGGAATATGAGAGGTGCTATAGGAATGTACATCTTTTATTTTCTCTCTGTGCAGAAGTTTGGCTGCTGCGGGAATTAAACCAGGGGGGCCATTTCCTTGGAGCTTCACAATCCAAAGCTGTGTTTTATTTCTGTGTTATACATGTTCCATATCCAGCCACCCACAATATGCTATGTACAATATCACACATACAGAGAATGTTTACTATGCTGCAAAATCGTTAAATGTAGATAAAATCTTAGTGTAATTTTAGCAATTCCCTCTATAAATGAAATACCGTCCCCTCCCTCCCCTCCACCTACAATGATCTGTGACTATTTATATCCCCATTATTATTAATGGAACTGTAAACAATCAGGTGCAGCCAATGGCTATGCAGAATTCATAAACACAATAAACACGCGTGGCTTCATACCAAGTAACATGTTGAAGATGGAGGTAACATTCTCAGCGCTTGCTGTGAGTCCAGGGGAGAGATCGGTGGGTGGTGAAAGGGTTAAATCTGATCCCAGCGGCACACTGCTCACAGTTGATAGTCCCTCTGGTCGAGGAGAGTGAGGAGACCGGGGAGGGGAGTGGTTCCTCGGAGAGACTGAGTGGGGTAGCACCTTAGTTTGGGGGACAAAGTGTTGAGGGGGAGGGGTAGTCCCTTAGATGGAGGGGAGTCCGAGGGGAGGGAGGAGTCTCAAGAGTTTGGAGGCATTCCATGGGCCCGAAATCCAGGGAGAGGCATCTGTCCACTGGGATGTCGGGGTGTCTGCTGTATGGTCCGGAGCGGGAGTTGGTCTCAGGGGTTTGGGGGGGGTGTCACACTGCAGTTCCAGCTGTGAATGTTACCTCCGTAGCCCCTTACACTGTCACATCTTTACAAGTTACAGAGTACACATTGACAGCAAACCCCTCCCCAGTAACATTTCCAGTTTCTACGTGGGGGTATGTGATAACGACCAGGAGATATCATTAAGTAAGTCAGCAGCAATTCAATGATCAAGGTGAACATTAGGAACAGTCCAACAAATGGAAGATCATTCATTAAAACACACGAGGGCCCAAAGTATGAAGGTCTCAGTAGAGCCCAGAGCAGTGACTGGACACAGGAGGAAGGTTAGGCACTGACTGAGGCCACAACACCTCTGACCCAGGGGCACTGACTGAGGCCACAACACCACTGACCCAGGGGCACTGACTGAGTTCAGGATGTAGGATACACTGGGGAGAGGTGGGGTGAGTGGGGTTTGGGGATAGAGCACTGGGTTCTTTTGTAGGACATGTTGGGATGGGGAGGTTGAGGTTTTAGAATGAAGCATTGGTATGGGATAGTATTTTGGGCAATGGTGTCACAGTCATACAGGAAACAATTTCTTTGGCCCAACTCGTCCATGCCGACTGTGTTGCCCAGTGAGCCGGTCCCATCTGCCCATGTTTGGCCCATAGCCCTTTAAACCTCTCCTATCCATGTACTTATCTAGGTGGCTTTTAAATGTGCCCGCCTCAACCACTATTTCTGGCAGCTCATTCCAAATACGCACCACCCTTTGTGTGAAGAAGCTGCCCCTGATGTCCCTTTTAAATCTCTCGCCTCTGATCGTAAACCTCTGCCCTCCTCTTTTTAGCTCCCCCTCCCTGGGGAAAAGGACTGTGTGCTTTCACCCTGTCTATGCCCCGCATGATCTTAAACACCTCTATCAGGTCACCCTCAATCTCCTACGTTCCAGGGAATAAAGTCCTCGTCTACGCAACCTCTCCTTGTAACTCAGGCCCCCGAGTCCAGGAACACTCTGGTAAGTGTTTTATGCACTTTTTCCAGTTTAATAATAATGTGCATTAGGGGAGGTGGAATTTTGGAGATGGAGCATTGGCATGGGACGGGACTCTGTAGGCTGGGGTTTTGGGTTAGTGTTAGGGTTTTGGAGGCAGGGACTTTGGGAGGAACTGGGATTTTAAGGGCCAGAGTTGGAATAGGGGTGGGATTTTGTTTATTCAGGAGCTGGGATCTGGGTGGAGTGTTGGGATTGGTGATGGAATTTTGGGCATTGGGATGGGTTTGGTATTTTTTTTTCTGTTTTTAGAAACCTTTTTCCTTTTAAACAGGGAAAGGCCAATCACTGTCAACGTGAGACTGCTCCCAATGCTGCTCTGTTCATTTGGCTCTGGCTCTGGGTTTTCTGACAGTCTCTGTGTATTATTATATAATAGCCAGACGGGTTTTAAATTATTAAAATGACTCAGGTAATTCCTCCTTAATTCAACAGAGCCTGACCTTAATCTTACCCTTGAAGGCAATTATGACATGATGGAATGGAACTGCACAGTACAAGACCATTCAACCCACTGTACCTGTACTAGCGCTTTGACAGAGCTCTCACCCAGTCCCACTTTCCTGCACCTTTACCACAGCCCAGCACCCTGTTCTGACAAATTTGCCACCCTTTTTGGTAACAATTTGCCCAACTCTTTGGGAACAGAATCCGGGAGGGATTGAAGCCAGGGAGGCTTGCCCCAGGCTGTTGCACCCTGATCCAAAGTCAAGATTAACTCCAAGGCATTGCTTCCAACTAAGGGTCTGCGCTGAGTTAACAGAGAACTCTCCAGGGAGTCACTGCACGTTCAGGCTTGGTTGGGACGCACCCACCATAGTCAAATAACTCCCTGTGTGGGAGGGTAAGGGAGTGGGGACTGGTGGGTGGGGGGGGGGGGTGGGGAGCACTAGCTGTGGAAGTGTGAGCCCCTGGTAGAAGAGGGAACGTTGGTGGAGGCCAGAGCAGCAGCCACTGTGATCCGTCAGGGATCTATTGCCTTGAATCCCCCATCACTGTGACCATCCCTACCACCCTCAGGACTTCTGTTCTAAACTTTGGCCTCCTGTTCATCCCTCGCTGCCCCTTGACACCTCTCCAACTCTCTCCACCTTTAACAATCTCCTTGAAAGCCGCCTCCCCAACCAGCTTCTCTTCCCCTGGCCCGTGACTCCCGTGGCTCAGTGTTAATTCTGTGGAATGGCTTGGCTCACGTTACCTCGGTGGACGTGGTGTAGGGACAGAATAATGAATAATTAATGATATCTCAGAGTATCATGTACCTCCACAGGGCAGGCACCTGCCCAGAGTCAACAACAACAGTGTCAGTTTCGAAGCATCAAAATATCTCAGTCAGCAAAATCAGTAGAATTCAGAGTCCAAAAGGTAACCAAAAGGTGAAAATCTGATTAGTTTAAAATGTGCCAGATCTTCATTGTCCCCTCCCCTTCACACCCACCAGGGTTAGTCCGCCCACTGGAAGAGGGCTGGGAGGTCTCCTGGTCTCTAACGGTGAAAGGGCAGGGTGGAGAGTGGGAATATCCGCAGGTCACTTCTTGAGGATCCATTCATTCCAAACACTGTGAGTGTTGGCAGGAGATCGACAAGACAGGGTTTCTGTCTGGAGGGTGTGGCTGGACAGAGGTGCTGTCTGGAGGGTGTGGCTGGACAGAGGTGCTGTCTGGAGGGTGTGGCTGGACAGAGGTGCTGTCTGGAGGGTGTGGCTGGACAGAGGTGCTGTCTGGAGGGTGTGGCTGGACAGAGGTGCTGTCTGGAGGGTGTGGCTGGACAGAGGTGCTGTCTGGAGGGTGTGGCTGGACAGAGGTGCTGTCTGGAGGGTGTGGCTGGACAGAGGTGTTGTCTGGAGGCCGGCAGGCACTTTCTGGCGGGGAGGAGGTAGACTGCAGCACGGTCTAGAAGACAGGTGCAGGGCCCGGACAGTGGGGCAAGTCCAGAGCGTGGAGAATGGCCGGGGGTGAGGAAGGAGCTTCTCCCAGTGTCCGACCAACACCAGTTCCTCGGCCAGCATCGCCACACTGACAATCTGCTCAACATCACCTTGCAGTTTGGCGGAACCCCTTGCACAGTGATTGGTTGCTGTTTTTCTTAAAGCATAGAAACGACCACACTCATTGGTTTGTGAACTCACTGGCAGTGGTGTGGAAACACCTTCCTCTTCATGGCAGGTTTCCGAGATGGTCAAGGGCTTGCTTTCATCGGGTTACTGGGCAGCTCAGGTACACTGACTGAGGTGGAATAGAGAATGATGTAAGAGATAGAGAGAGGGAGATCTCCATAGGGATCTGACCTCAACAGTGCTCCAGGAAAGAATCCCCTTGAACCTTCCCAGAGGGAAAGGGGTGACAGCTGTCTGCTGTTGAAGTGGGACAGACATTGCTGGTCAAACACTGACCTTCTCACCAAAACCTTCTCCACATGAGACTGAACAATCTCACTCCTCATCCCAGTATGAAGCACTGCTCAGAAGCAACTTTAAAGGTTCAAACTTTTTAAAAACTCCTGGATTCTGAATGAACTTTAAGAATGTTGAGACTTCGGAAGAAAAGCTATAAACCTAACCAAAACTTTCAAAAGGACTCTTTGAATCAAGTGTTAATGACCAACTTGTTTTTGGGGGAAGCTAACATTCGCCAGCATAGGTTACAAGCTAGTTACAGATACCAGCCAGTGGAATGACTGGAACTGAATCCGGCTGGTTTTCAGGCAGAGGGTTTGGAACCTCGGGAGACGCTGGAATTCTACCCTGCAGTGCCGGCGTTGAGTCACCACAGCAGATCCCGAGGAAGAGTGGCTGAGAGGGGGCAGGAATTCGCTGCAGCAACGGCAGAGTGTTGCATTGAGCCGGGTTCCTGCGGAGTTCACCCGTGGGAGACGAGTCCTAGAAGGGGGAGCTGGTGTCCAGGAAGGTGGGCTCCGCGGACAAGCTGCCCCGCTCCTCGCGCTCCCAGCCCACCTGCGATAGGTGTCCGCAGTCACTGCCGTGAACGGTCAGCCCTGTGGCTCCGGGACACCAGGCTGATCCACACCGGCACCGGTCAGGCTGTCTGCAGACTCGACTCGAGGCTTTACTGTTGGGAGAGAAGAAGGGGACAGGAATGAGTGGCCCAAAGCCCCTGGAGACAGACGGCAGGCAGGAACCCCATCTGGAACCTGGAGGCCAGACAGGAGCCCCGTCTGAACACAAGAGGTCAGACAGGAGTCCTGTCTAGACTTGGAGACAATTCAGGAGCCCCATCATCAACTTGGCCAGACAGGAGTTCCACCTGGACCCGGAGGCCAGACAAGCATAGTCCAAATGGTTGGAGCAGGATGAAGCTCTCTCTCCTTCTCTCATCCCTGGACACACACGTTTCCTCCCTGGCTCTGCAATCTCCTCCTTCCCCCGTCCCACCCTTCTGTGATCTCCTTCAGTGCATCGCTGAACATAACGTCTCCCGCACTGCGTTCAGCTACCAGGGCCGAGCTCTGGCACTGTCCCTCGTTAGACTTCTCCAACTGTTGAACAGCCACCTTCACACCTCCTTATGGAGCTCGATGTTATATTTCATCCTGAGAGCAGCTGATGTTGCATCATTTTAAGGGTGGTATAGAAGTTGTGAATGGATCCTTCATGAGTGCTGATTGGCTGGTGAATATAGTGTTGAACAAGTGAGAGTCTCTCCTGGGTTGCTCGCTAACGTCACAGGACCAGGGTGGAACATGCACAGAACCGTCTCCAGGTCACACTCCACCCTTACTGCCCCTTCCCCACCATTGGGTCCAACTCCAGGACTTCTCCCATGCTGGGAGGACCTTCAGCACACTGACCACAGGAGTGTGTCTTGGGACGGTGCGGAGGGAGCTTCACCCTGTGTCTGACCCCGTGAGTGTGTGATGGGACGGTGCGGAGGGAGCTTCACTCTGTGTCTGACCCCGTGAGTGTGTGATGGGACGGTGCGGAGGGAGCTTCACTCTGTGTCTGACCCCGGGAGCGTGCGATGGGACGGTGTAGAGGGAGCTTTATGGCTTATGTTTAAGCTGTCCCTGCCTTAGGGGAGGTAGAGTCTATTCCGTGATGTCTGTCATTGGAACTATGCTGCTTCCCAGCCATGGTATTTCTTAATTCCATTTCTAAGTGAATGACGAGGACACTTTGTTATCTGTCTGAGATTTTATCAGTATCAGAGTATCAGCTGCATGTTTCTGGGAGAGTACCCCAACGTGCCCACACTCCCTGCCTCACCTGAAGGCCATTTGGTGTTTATGTGAGCCCTCCAGCTTCTCAAGCTCCTCTGGTGCCAGCACCATCCCGCTGTCTGTCTGGTTGTCCTGAAAGACAGGATGAAAGGGATTAGGAAACATCACTTGATGTGGAAGGAATTTAAATTGCAGTGGTGGCCTTGGGTCCGCAGACACTTTCCAAATCACAGAATCAATGGCGATTGCAGTACAGAATGAGGCCATTCAGCCCATCAACCACACCGTCTCTAGAAAAGGGCGATCCCACTCCTCCACATTCTGTACTTATCCAGCTCTGTTTTGAATCCTACAATTGAATCCATCGCCACTGTTCTGCCTGGTAGACCCTGACCCCTCACTGGGTAACAAAACGATTTCTTCAGGGTAGTTTTGGGTCTTTCAGCCAATCACTTTCATTCCATGTGCATTGCTTCTTGTCCCCTCCACCAACGGGAGCAGCACCTCTCAATCTCCTCCAGCTACATCTGTAATAGAGCTTCTTTCACAGGAGGAGAAAAGGAACGGAATTCAAGGGAAATGGTATTTGAAACCTAATGGAAGAGATGTTGTGTGAGAAATAATGTTCCTCAACACTTCAAAATCCAACAAGCTGGGGGTTCCCAAGCCCAGGCTGATGTCCCCCGGGACATAGGCTGCACCGGTAGATTCCCCGTGGAGAAGTACGGGGCAGTACAGACTAATTCAGCATTGCTGACTCCAGCTCCATCTGGGAATCTAGGAATCTGGGAATCTAACTGCTGAGCCACCACCGGGCAAAGTCCAGCTCAAGGAAGGTGTGACTTCAGTCAGAAGGATTGGAACAGACTGGGTGATGTGTAGTCAGATCTGGCTGAAGTCTGTAGTATGACAGAAGGAGGCCATTCAACCCATTGCTTCAATATTGGATCATGGAGCAATCTCCTTCCCCCACTAAGATTCCTGTAACCTATTCCCGTCAACTCCAGCCAGATTCTACCAAGTGTCATTTATAGCGGCCAGTTAACCTACTGACCTGCATGTCTTTGGGATGTGGGAGAAAACTGGAGCACCCGGGGAAACCCACCAGTCACAGGAGGAGACCTGGTGAATGTGCCTACAGATAACAAAGGAGTAATGTATTTACTGTATTCACTGAGTTCCTCCAGCAGATAGTTTGTTGCTCCAGATTCCAGCATCTGCAGTCTTGTGTGACTCCAATGTATTTACCTGGATTTGGGAGACAAGGGTTACTCACATTTTGCATGGGGTTCCCAGCCTGCTCCATTGGGATATCTTCAAACGTTTTCACCCTTGTTGCAAACTTGATCTGATTCCCCTCGGTTGTAAATCCCGGCAAAGAGACACAGTTATAGTATCTGAAAAGAAATAAGTTCCAGTGAGACAGACGGTGTTGCTCAACAAAAGCCACATCCCAAGACCAACTCAACACAACCCACATCCCGATCCTAATGCAATACAACCCGCATCCCAAAACCAATCCTCAACATTCTACTACACAACCACGTCCAACCCAGCAGTCACACAGAATGCCAAATCAAGATAAACCACAGCTTACACCCCCCCACCGAAAATAAACAAATTAATTCTCAACACTCAATTACCAACCCACACTAGGAAACCAACTCAGCACAACCCTCATCAAAATACCAATCCATAACAACCCACAAGACACAAAAATGGGTGGGACCACATGTTGCGAGGAGGATATCTGTAACTGGATATAGATAATTGGTAACTTGGTAAATTGGTTTATTATTGTCACATGTACTGAGGTGCAGTGAAAAACTTTGTTTTGCATGCCGTCCATACGGATCATTTCGTCACATCAGTGCATTGAGGTAGTACAAGGGAAAACAATAACATAATGCAGAATAAAGTGTCACAGCTACAGAGAAAGTGCAGTGCAGGCAGACAATAAGCTGCAAGGCCATAACAAAATAGATTGTGAGGTCAAGAGTCTATCTTATTTTACTAGTGAATTGTTCAATAGTCTTATCACAGTGGGATAGAAGCTGTCCTTGAACCTGGTGGTACGTGCTTTCAGGCTTTTGTACCTTCTGCCCGATGGGAGGGGGGAGAAGAGAGAATGTCCGGGGTGGGTAGGGTCTTTGATTATGCTGGCTGCTCTACCGAGGCAGTGAGAAGTGTAGTCAGAGTCCATGGAGGGGAGGTTGGTTTCCATGATGTGTTGAGCTGTGTCCACAACTCTCTGCAGTTTCTTGCCGTCACAGGCAGAGCAGTTGCCGTACCAAGCCGTGATGCATCCAGATGGGATGCTTTCTATGGTGCATCGATAAAAGTTGGTGAGGGTCAAAGGGAACATGCGAGGTGGAGTGAGTGGGTGAAAACATGGCTGATGGAGTTTAGTTGTGGAGAGTGCGAGGTTATGCACTTTGGTAAGAGGGACATAAAGGCAGATATTATCTAAATGGAGACAGACTGCGGGTGAGTAGTTTAGTGGGAAATTTAGATGGATCTAGGTTAGCTTGTGCATGGATCACAAAAGGTTAGCAGACGGTTTCAGCAAATGGTTAGGAAGGCAAATGACACATTAACCTTTACTGCAATAAGGTCGGAGTATAGAAATAGGAAAGTATTGTTGCAGTTGTACATGGTGGTGGTGAGGCCACATCTGGAGCACTGGGCACAGTTTTGGTCCCTTATTTAAGAAAGGATAAAGTGACACAGGAGGCAGTGCAGAAGAGAAAAAAGAGAGAAGAGGCTAAATCCTGAGATGAGAGGGTGGTCAATGAGCAGCCTATGAAATTAGACCTATCTCACTTGGACTTTAGAAGAATGAGGGCTGATCTTAATGAAACATGTAAGATCCTTGAGAGCTTGATAGGGTAGATGTCGAGATGTCTCCATTGGTGGGAGAGCCATGAATGAGGGGACATAGCTACATGATTAGGTGGTGGTCGTTATCCAACGTCAACCGTCAACACTTCCCACTCCCAATGTCAACTCCACAAAACATTCTCTCCAATAGGCACCATCAATGTATCACTTTTCCCAATATTTACCCTCAACACATTACACTCCGTAATATTAGAGCTCAACACCAATACTCAACACATTCCACAGCCAGATACCAACACAAAATGAACCACTCCCTAAACCAACACTCAACACAAGCCAGACCCAAATACCAGTTCAACACTTTCCAACACCAACCGCAATACAACTCCAACTCTATCCCACACTCCAATATCAAATGCATCCCTGTGTGTGTAGTGCGGTGTGTGCGGGGGTGAAGGCTATGTTCTCACCGGAAACAGATACGTGTGCAGCAGGGAGTGAGGGCTGAGCATGCAGCTGCTATGGATGGGTTTCTGGTAAAGATGAGGTTTACTGGTCTCTTGTAAAGATGAGATGGTGCTGGGCTCCCTCATTGATGTGGGTGAGGGGTAGGAGGTGGCAGGGATGGTGTGCATATCTAGGAGGCAGGAGGTTGTGGCACCGGGTTTGCATAGTTAGCATGGTTGCTTTGTCTGTGGTGCCCTGGAGACAGTGCAACATTCTGCTGGGACTGAAGCTGGTGGGGAGCAGGGAATGTGTTTTGTGGGTGCCTTCTGGTGTGTGTGGGGGGGTCTAACTGGGGTAAAGGGGGCATGATAACCAGAGTAGGGCATCTCTGGGAGTGAGAACAGAGGATTCAAGGATACCACCTCTGGCACTGGGAGCAGAGCTGAGGAACATTGCTGCTCTCGTCTGTGATTGGCCGATGATGTTAGTGTTAGTTGGATCTGGCCCCCCGGTGTGAGGTGGGAAGGGGCTGAGCCAGGGATGGTTTGGGAGGAGAACCAATTGGACACTGAGTTGGACTGATGGCAAACGGTCTGGTCTCTGATCCTGGAGAGAGAGTGTCAACCTCCCCAACGCTTACCGTGGTCCGATACTGCCACTTCGTATCCTCGATTCAGACACCTCAGCGTCCCCACGAGCCAAGGATGAATGAAGATGGGAAATGGCCAGATCTCCTTCCGTGGCCTGTAACATACTGAGGGGGATGTAATCCTTCCCATCCTAGAGGAACAGAAAGCCTTGAATTTACGTGGCACCATTTACAGTCATAGACACCGCAAACACTTCCTCAGCATTTGCACACATTTTGTGGTTGGTGTTGTGAGATGGGAAGTACACCAACCAACTTGTGCACAGCAAGCTCCCACAATTTGCTCCCTCGGAACACAGGAGAATGAGGGGCGACCTTATAGAAGTGTTTAAAATTATGAGGGGCATAGATAAGGTGGACGGTAACAGTCTTTTCCCCAGGGTAGGGGAGTCCAAAACTAGGGGGCATAGGTTTAGGGTGAGAGGGGAAAGATTTAAAAAGGACCTGAGGGGCAACTTTTTCACACAGAGGGTGGTGAGTGTATGGAACGAGCTGCCAGAGGAAGTGGGTGAGGCAGGTACAACAGTGTCATTTAAGAAGCACTTGGATAGGTACATGGAGGGGCAGGGCCTGGAGGGATATGGGCCGAACGCAGGAAATTGGGACTAGCTGGATGGGCGCCGTGGTCGGCATGGACTGGTTGGGCCAAAAGGCCTGTATCCATGCTGTATTGCTCTACAACTCTGTGACTGATTTGGTGGTTACAGGAAGCCAGTGATTTCGGCTGAGGGACAAATAGTGTGAGGGAGTAAAACTCTTCCTTATCTGTTGGAACACAGCAGGCATGGAGGGGAAGTCAGAATATATACAGATGCTGGAAACCTGACATAAAATCACACAATGTTGGAAACACTCAGCAGGTCAGGCAGCGTCTGTGGAGAGAGAAACAGAGTTGATGCTTCAGTGGAAAACCCTTCGTTAGCGCTGGGGAAGAGGGAAAATACAAGAGAGTTTAACATCCCATCCAAAGGATGCCATCTGTGCCGGGATGGATTTTTGGACGGGTCAGGGTACCAGGAAGTGAGTACCCTGCCAGCCCTCAGATGCAGCTCTCTTCCCTGTGGGCTCCCAGTTGTTTGGACGGTTAATGTGAGGTTTCCCAAGGGTGCTCCCCTCAGAGGCACATTGACATCATGACTAGATCATTCAAGTGATCAGCAGGCAAATGCCCAGCACCAGGAGAAACGAAGCAGGAGGGTCCAGGGAAGGCTGAGCTCTAGGATTGAACTGGTGACCCTTGGATACAGGACAGATTGCTGCTCACTGAGGGTCTACGCAGAGGGGGACAGATGTGCAACTGTTCCTCCCAACTGTGTCACCCTTCATCCTTCTGTGCTGGGACTCCTGCCCCCTGTCCCTGACTGGAAGAAGCAGACATGGGGTCAGCAATGGGTTCAGACCCCGGGGTTAACTCCCCACCTGTCTCCCATGGTCAGGAAGCTGAAGGTACAGATCAGCTCTCAGCGAGAGCCGGTCCCTGTGGGGGAGATGAAGGAAGCTCAATGAGTTTCCTCACTTGGATTGGGAGCGAGAGGCCGGCGCACAGAAGCAGCCGAGGAGTTCCGAGGAGATAAGTGTTTTTTTCTCTTCCTTCTAATGGTTTCAGGGATAGCGGGGAGAAACTGCGCAGGCGTGTGACATCAGTCATTAGCGCGCGCACAGTTTAAAAAGAAGACCGCCATATCCAGCGGGCAGCGTCGGAGCGGGCAGCGGAGTGAGAGGGAGCAGAGTGATTTGGGCTTTGGCTCAAGGGACTTGGGCGTAAAGGGGCGAGGCGGGAGAGTAGCTGGTAAGTAAAGCTAAGGTTTATCTGTTACCTGTTAGAAATTTTTAAGTAGGAAAAAACTAGGTAGGGGTGAGAAAAAAAGAATTAGTTCAGATGGAGGACAGGGTGGTGTGCTGCAGCTGCTTGATGTGGGAGCTAGTGGACCTTGCTGCGGTCCACCATGACCACGTCTGCAGTAAGTGCTTGAGGCTGGAGGGACTTCGGCTCAGAATTGATGAGCTGGAGTTGCAGCTTCAAACACTGCGAGGCATCAGGGAGGGAGAGAGTTATGTAGATACTGTACATCAGGAGACAGTCACCCTCCTTAGAGCAGGTACTTCTGGAGTCCAGGAAGTAGATAGAAGGGTGACTGTCAGGGAGAGAAAAAGAAAAAGAAAACGAACAGGTAGACAGTGCAGAGGACCCCAGAGGCTGTTCCCCTCAGTAGCAGGTTTTCCGCTTTGGAAGCTGTTGAGGGGGATGACCTGCCGGGGCCCAGCAGCAGTAGCCAGGTCTGTGGCACTGGGACCGGTTCTGCTGCTCAGAAGGGAAGGGAGAAGAGGAAGGCGGTAGTGATAGGTGACTCGATAGTCAGGGAAACAGATAGGAGGTTCTGTGGCAGTGAGCATGAATCCCGGATGGTTCATTGCCTCCCAGGTGCCAGGGTCTGGGATGTCACTGATCGGGTCCACAGGATTCTAGAGCGGGAGGGAGAACAGCCAGAAGTCGTGGTTCATGTTGGTACCAATGACACAGGTAGGAAGAGGGATGACGTCCTGAAAAGTGAGTTCAGGGAGCTAGACAGAAGGCTGAAGAACAGGACCTCGAGGGTAGCAATCTCGGGATTGCTGCCAGTGCCACGTGATAGTGAAGTTAGGAATAGGAGGAGATGGCAGTGAGAAATTGGAGCAGGAGGGAGGGTTTTAGGTTTTTGGATCATTGGGATCTCTTCAGGGGAAGCTGGGACCTGTACAGAGAGGATGGGTTACACCTGAACCTGAGGGGGGCCAATATCCTTGCAGCCAGGTTTGCTAGGGTAGTTCGGGAGGGTTTAAACTAGTTTGCGAGGGGGAAGGGAACCAGAGGAGTAGGTCAGAGGAAGAAGGGGATGGGGAAAAGTCAGATCTGACAGGTAGAGAGGCTTTGAGGAAGGAGAAGCAGAGTACAGGCTGTAAAAGTAGTAAGGTGGACGGGCTAAAGTGCATTTACTTAAATGCAAGAAGCATCAGGAATAAGGGAGATGAACTGTGAGCTTGGATAAGTACATGGGACTACAATATTGTGGCTATTACAGAGACGTGACTGACTTCAGGGCAGGAATGGATATTGAACATTCCTGGTTTTCAGTGTTTTCAAAGGGATGGGGGGGGGGGAGAAGAGGAGGAGGGGTGGTGATACTGGTCAGGGACACTGTTACAGCTGCAGAAAGGGTGCATAATGTAGAAGGATCCTCTCTAGAGTCAATATGGGTGGAAGTTAGGAACAAGAAAGGAGCAGTTACTCTACTGGGAGTATTCTATAGGCCCCCTGGTAGCAGCAGGGATACTGAGGAGCAGATTGGGAGGCAGATTCTGGAAAGATGCAAAAATAACAGGGTTATTGTCGTGGGAGACTCCAACTTCCCAAATATTGATTGGCACCTGCTTAGTGCCAAAGGTTTAGACGGGGCAGAGTTTGTTAAGTGTGTCCAGGACGGATTCCTGACGCAGTATGTTGACAGGCCGACTAGAGGGGATGCCATATTAGATCTAGTTTTATGTAATGAACCGGGTCAGGTGACAGATCTATTTGTGGGTGAGCATCTGGGAGACAGAGACCACTGCTCAATAACCTTTAGCATTGTCATGGACAGGGATAGGAGCAAAGAGGATGGGAAGATATTTAATTGGGGAAATGCGAATTATGAGGCTATAAGGTGAGAACTTGGGAGTGTAACTTGGGATGACATTTTTGCAGGGAAATGTACTGTGGAGATGTGGTCAATGTTCAGGGATCTCTTGCAGGATGTTAGGGATAAATTCGTCCCAGTGAGGCAGAGAAGGAATGGCAGGGTGAAGGAACCATGGGTGACAAGAGAGATGGAACAACTAGTTAGGAAGAAGGCAGCATACATAAGGTGTAAGCAGCAAGGATCAGATAGGGCTCGTGAGGAATATAGAGTAGCAAGGAAGGAACTTAAGAAGGGACTGAGGAGAGCGAGAAGGGGACATGAAAAGGCTTTGGAGAGTAGGGTTAAGGAGAATCCCAAGGCTTTTTACTCCTACGTGAAGAGCAGAAGGATGGCGAGAGTAAAGGTAGGTCCGATTAAAGACAAAGGTGGGAAGATGTGCCTGGAAGCTGTGGAAGTGGGTGAGGTTCTCAATGAATACTTCTCTTCAGTATTCACCAAGGAGTGGGGTCTTGATGACACTGAGGACAGTGTTGGTAAGGGTAATGTTCTAGAGTTTGTAGATATCAAGAGAGAGGATGCGTTGGAGCTGTTAGAAAATATTGGGACAGTTAAGTCCCTGAGGCCTGACGGAATATTCCCCAGGCTACATCGGGAGGCAAGGGAGGAGATTGCTGAACCGTTGGTTAGGATCTTTGAGTCCTTGTTGTCCACGGGGATGGTACCGGAGGATTGGAGGGTGGCAAATGTTGTCCCCTTATTCAAAAAAGGTAGTAGGGATAGTCCAGGGAATTACAGACCAGTGAGCCTTACGTCTGTGGTAGGTAAGCTGCTAGAAAGGATTCTAAGAGATAGGATCTATGATCATTTAGAGAATCATGGACTGATTAGGGACAGCCAGCATGGCTTTGTGAAGGGAAGATCTTGCCTCACTAGCCTGATAGGGTTCTCTGAGGAAGTGACCAGGAAGATTGATGAGGGTATTGTAGTAGATGTGGTCTACATGGATTTTAGTAAGCTGTTTGACAACGTTCCACATGGTAGGCTTCTTCAGAAGGTCAGAGGCCAAGGGATCCAGAGAGACTTGGCCGTGTGGATTCAGAATTGGCTTGCCTGTAGAAAGCAGAGGGCTGTAGTGGAGGGAGTGCATTCGGAATGGAGGGCTGTGACTAGTGGTGTCCCACAGGGATCGGTTCTGGGACCTCTACTTTTTGTGATATTTATTAATGACTTAGATGAGGGGTGGAAGGGTGGGTTAGCAAGTTTGCAGATGACACAAAGATTGGTGGTGTTGTGGACAGTGTGGAGGGCTGCCAAGGCTTATAGTGGGATATTGATAGGATGCAGAGCTGGGCTGAGAAGTGGCAGATGGAGTTCAATCCAGAGAAGTGTGAGGTGGTACACTTTGGAAGGACAAACTCCAAGGCAGAGTACAAGGTAAATGGCAGGATTCTGGGCAGTGTGGAGGAGCAGAGGGATCTGGGGGTTCATATCCACAGATCACTGAAAGTTGCCTCACAGGTAGATAGGGTAGTTAAGAAAGCTTATGGGATGTTAGCTTTCATAAGTTGTGGGATCGAGTTTAAGAGCCGCAAAATAATGATGCAGCTTTACAAAACTCTGGTTAGGCCACACTTAGAGTAATGTGTCCAGTTCTGGTCGCCTCTTTATAGGAAGGATGTGGAGGCGTTGGAAAGGCTGCAGAGGAGATTTACCAGGATGCTGCCTGGATTGGAGAGTATGGATTATGAGGAGAGACTAAAGGAGCTAGGGCTGTTCTCATTGGAGAGGAGGAGGATGAGGGGAGACATGATAGAGGTGTACAAGATATTGAGAGGAATAGATAGAGCGGACAGCCAGCGCCTCTTTCCCAGGGCACCAATGCTCAATACAAGAGGACGTGGCTTTAACGTAATGGGTGGGAAGTTCAAGGGAGACGTCAGAGGGAGGTTTTTCACCCAGAGTGTGGTTGGTGCATGGAATACGCTGCCTGGGATGGTGGTGGAGGCTGATACGTTGGTCAAATTCAAGAGATTGTTAGATAAGCATATGGAGGAATTTAAGATAGAGAGATATGTGGGAGGAAGGGGTTAGATAGTCTTAGGAGTGGTTTGAAGGTCGGCACAACATGGTGGGCCGAAGGGCCTTTATTGTGCTGTATTGTTCTATGGTTCTATGACTGAACTCATCAACTGATGGACGACTTCAGCTGACAATTGTGTGCGTGTTGGACTGAGCCGGCACAACCCCAGGATCTCACCTGCTGGACGTTAGCTTGCAGCAGGTCTCCGAGGAGCTCCACCAGGTCGGAGAAGGTTGGCCTGTCCTTTGGTTCTCCTTGCCAACAGTTCAGCATGATCCGATAACTACCAGGACAAGCAGATTATCATTAGCTGGTCACCTGCTGGTTAATGAGCTTCTGGAAGGTTAAACTTCCTGACCAGCGACGACGTGATGTGAGGAAGTGTTCACAAAGAGAAATGTTCACGGTAAACCTCCAATAATTTCGCACATACAGGGCTGGCGCAACTTACAGTAGTGGATGTTATTTCTATTAATAACACAACACACTTCAAATTCCCTTCTTTAGATGTTACACCGTATTTTAATACATTTATCAGTGAAGCTAAACTTAAGCTCAACATCTTTCAGAGGGGTGCAGGGACAGGGACCCCTGTGAGTTTCAGGGGATGAGGGAACAGGGACCCCCCAGTGAAGCAGATGCTGATCCCACTGGAATTCTGAATAGTTGGATGGCGGATTATTGGAGTTTTATGCAGGAACAGGGAATGGGAGCAGGAGCTGCCCGTTCGACTCCTCACACCTGCTCTGATGATTAATAAAATTGCAGCTGATCATGTTTCTCTCATCCCCTGCACCCGGTGCTCCCAGTGGTGCAGCAGATAATGCAGCCGCCTCACAGGTCCAGCAGTGGTTCACTTCTGACTTCAGGCGCTGACTGTGTCTGTGTCAAGTCCATATGCACAGATGCACGTGTGCGCAGGTACATGTGCGCACAGGTGCATGTGTGCGCAGCTACATGTGTGAACAGGTGCACGTGTGCACAAGTACACGTGTGCACAGGTACACGTGTGCACAGGTACATGTGTGCAGAGGTGAAATGAAAATCTTACTTGCAGCAGCATCACAGGCACAGAGCATCAGATAAGCAGCATTCACAAGATAAACATAAATTAAACATAAATTATACAAAAATTATACAAGAGTTTGCACACTCTCCCTGTGACTGCGTGGGTTTCCCCCGGGTGCTCCGGTTTTCTCCCACATCCCAATGACATGCGGGTCGGTGGGTTAATTGGCTGCTGTATATTGCCCCCAGTGTGTGGGTGAGGGGTGGGATCAGGGGGGTGTTGATGGAGATATGAGAGGAAATAAATTTTGGTATTGGAATTGGTTTATTATTGTCACTGGTACCGAGATACAGTGAAAAACTTGTCTTGCACACCGATCGTGCAGATCAATTCATTACACAGTCCATTGAGTTCCAGGGAAACAGTGGGGGAATGGGATTGCTCTGAGAGCTGCCATAGACTTGATGGGCCAAATGGCCTCTTTCTAGTCCCTTTATTATTTCAGTGCTCATGAATCAATCAACCTCTGTCTTGACTATCGCCAGATTTATGAGCCACCCCTCAGTGTTTCACAGTGACAGGAGTTACTCTATTTAAGTCGGTTTTGGAATACCGGAATGGGAAATTGTGTACAGCAAGCTTTAACGAAAAGCAGTGAGATTAATAACCACATTTTTAACCACTACATAATTATAGACTGACAGAAGTGTTATGGCAGAGAAGGAGGCCATTCGGCCCATCGAGTCTGTCAGCTCTCAGTCGAGTGCCTCCTTCATTCCCATTCCTCCAGAGCTCTGGCAATCATTGCCTGTCCCATACCCGCTCAAAATCCTTCTGAACCCCCCAGGTGTTCCTGTGTCCACCACCCTGAGGCAGAGAATTCAAGATTACAGCTACTCTCTGTGCGAGGAGACTTCTCACCACTCTACCGGTCTGTTATCAGGACAAGGACGAAGGATTAAATACTGGCCGGGATGTGAAGACTGTCCCACCTCTTCTATGAAGAGATTTGAGGAGAGACTTGCATTCACATGGGCACAGTATAGATATTGGGAAATGCAGTGGATATCGGCCAACATTCCCTTAGCAGCACACAGACTGTCATCAAGTGGGATCTGACACCTATATCTTCACACCAAATGAGCTGGCATGGCAAGGGTTGGACACAGGGTGACGGTCCCTCCACACCATCCCATCACACACTCTCGGGGTCAGGCACAGGGTGAAGCTCCCTCTGCACCGTCCCATCACATACTCCCGGGGTCAGGCACCGACTGAAGCTCCCTCCGCACCATCACATTGCACACTCCCGTGGTCAGACACAGAGTGAAGCTCCCTTTACACCGTCCCATCACACACTCCCAGGGCAAGGTTAACATATATGTAATCTCATTTGAAAAGCATTGCTTGGAAAGATTTTGTAAGCAGAATTGAAAGTAAATTGTATAAATATTGGAAAAGGAGACCACTCGCTGGGGCAGAGTGAGAGGATGAGGGGATCAGATGGAGAGCTCCTTCAAGAGCCTGCACAGTCACAATGGGCTGAATGGCCTCCCCTTGCACTGATTCTGTGAGCGACATGAATGAATTCCACCACGGCACCCTGACGCAGTGAAGGCGCCTGGTTCGAGGAACTTTGGAAATTGAGGAGGCTTTTCAGACCCTCAGACCTGTTCTAGTGTCGACTGAACTCATGAATGATCTCAACTCAGCCCCCATCTACATGCCCTGGTTCTCATGTCCGATAGAAATCCATCTAGATCAGTGCTGACATTTTTCGATTGACCGCCCCCAGCCTGGACAATTCTTTGGGGGAGAAAGTCCCAGACACCGCCCACTCCCTTTCTGTGGTGAAGTGCTCTTGGGCATCACCCCCTGACTCTGGACTCTCCCTTCCAGTAGAAATAGTTTCTCCCTCCCTGTCCTGTTGAACATTCAATCATCTTGGACACCTCAGTAAGTGTCACGTTAAATCTCTAAACCATTGCTGAGGAAACGTGGACAACGCAGTATTGGCCCCAGGATCATGTGGTGCAGAGACATCTCCTTACATTTCTTCTGTTGCGTATTCTGGAGCCCGCATCCTGGTTCCCTCCCTCAACCGTTGGCAGAATTCCTCATTGATCTGGACTCCGGGATAGGGAGAGACACCTGGAATGAGAGGGGAGATCAGTCTGGCACTGATGAGGTCAACAACAGGCTCAGTCAGACCAGATCGGCAGTAAGTGCCCTCACCTAGGGAGAAGATCTCCCAGAGGAGAACTCCGAATGACCACACGTCGCTCTGGGTGGTGTAGACTTTATCGAAGATGCTCTCCGGAGCCATCCACTTCAGCGGGAGACGAGCCTGAAACAGGAGAGGGAAAGTGGGAGTTACAATCTGTCCCTCACTCCCAGGGCACACCCCGACTAATGAGAAACTCAAATACAGTCAGAGAGTCACACAGCATGGAAACAGGCGCTTCGGCCCAACTTGTCCATGCCGACCAAGTTGTCTATCTGAGCTAGTCCCATTTGTATGCATTTAGTCCATATCCCTCTAAACCTTTCCCATCCGTGTACCTGTCCAAATGTCTTTTAAACGTTGCGGTTGCACCCACCTTGACCACTTCCTCTGGCAGCTCGTTCCACACACCCACCACCCTGTGTGAAAAAGTTGCACCTCAGGTCCCCTTTAAATCTTTCCCCTCTCATCTTAAATATATGGCTTCCCGCTTTAGACTCCCCCACCCTGGGGAAAGACTGTGACCATCCACATTATCTATGCCCTTCATGATCTTATAAATCTCTGTAAGGTCACCCCTCAACCTCCTACACTCCAGGGAAAAAAGTCCCATCAATCAAGCCTCTCTCTATAACTCAAGCCCTCAAGTAACATTCCAAGGGCAGATGCAAGTAAAGGTCTCCTTACATGTCCCATCACTCACTCCCAGGGCAGGAGTGGGAGAGGTTGCAGCCCCTATTTGAGTATTTGGAAAGGCTGCTCCTCAAGTTCTGGTTGAGCTTCAGCCCCACGCTCCTGATCTTCGGGCACCCGGTACAGAGGAGGTGAGTGAGTGGATCAGCGGACTTCCTTGTCAACCTGCTCCTGGACCTGGCAAGGGTGGCCACTAACAGACCAGGCAGCATCCATCTAGGCCAACTGCCTGCCTCTTTCCTGGGATCTGTCCGTGCCCAGGTGTCCCTGGAGAGGGAGCACATGGTGTCGACTGGCTCACTGAAGGCATTCTGGGACTGCTGGGTGCCGCAGAGGCTGGGGTGTGTCCTGGGCAGTGAGGGTCACTTGTAATCCAAAACTGCTGGGAGCATTGTAATAAATAAAGAAAGAAAAGTACCAATGGGGGGGGGGGTGTTTGGGGAATGGTCACAGTTCAGGACCTTCCTGACAATAGACACAAAACTGGTGTTAAACCCTATGAACTCTAGGGCGTTGAGAATAGCAGTTGGGACATTATGTTATAGTTGTATAAGTCATTGGTGAGGCCGCACTTGGAGCACTGTGTACAGCTTTGGTCATCCTGTTATGGGAAAGATGTGGTTAAGCTGGACAGAGTGCAGAAAGATTTACAAGGATGTTGCCAGGACTCGAGGGCCTGAGTTATAGGCAGAGATTGGCCAGGCTCGGTCTTTATTCCTTGGAACGTGGGAGAATGACCTTATAGAAGGGTTTAAAATTATGAGAGGCATAGATAAGGTGGACGGTAACAGTCTTTTCCCCAGAGTAGGGGAGTCCAAAACTAGGGGGCATAGGTTTAGGGTGAGAGGGGGAAGATTTAAAAGGGACCCGAGGGGCAACTTTTCACGCAGAGGGTGGTGAGTATATGGAACGAGCTGCCAGAGGAAGTGGGTGAGGCTGGTACAACAGTGTCATTTAAGAAGCACTTGGATAGATACTTGGAGGGATATGGGCTGAACGCAGGGAATTGGGACTAGCTGGGTGGGCATCGCAGTTGGCATGGACTGGTTGGGCCGAAGGGCCTGTATCTGTGCTGTGTTGCTCTGTGACTATAACTATTTACTTGGTAAATTACTCTTGCAAATTTCTACAAATTTCTACAGTGGAGAGCATTCTGACTGGTTGCATCACCGCCTGGTATGGAGGCTCCAATGCACAGGATCAAAAGAGGCTACAGAGGGTTGTAGACTCAGCCAGCTCCATCACGGGCACAACCCTCCCCACCATTGAGGACATCAAGAGCAGTCACGGTAGTGTAGTGGTTAGCGTAACGCTATTACAATGCCAGTGACCCGGATTCAATTCTGGCCACTGTCTGTAAGGAGTTTGTACGTTCTCCCTGTGTCTGCGTGGGTTTCCTCTGGGTGCTCCGGTTTCCTCCCACATTCCAAAGATGCATGGGTTAGGAGTTGTGGGCATGCTATGTTGGCGCCAGAAGCGTGGTGACACTTGCGGGCTGCCCCCAGAACACTCTACACAAAAGATGCATTTCACTGTGTGTTTCGATGTACATGTGACTGATAAAGAGATCTTATCTTCAAGAGATGGAGCCTCAACAAGGCGGCATCCATCACTGAGGACCCTCACCACCCGGGACATGCCCAGGAGGTACAGGAGCCTGAAGACCCTCACTCAATGTTTCAGGAACAGCTTCTTCCCCTCTGCCATCAGATTTCTGAACGGTCCATGAACCCATGAACACTACCTCGTTATTCCTCTTTTGCATTATTTATTTATTTTTGTAACTTACAGTAATTTTTGCCTTGCACTGAACTGCTGCCACAAAACAACACATTTCACAACACGTCAGTGATGATAAACCTGGTCCTGATTCTGATGACTGATTATGTGTTAATGTTATGTAATGAAATAACGTTATTCATTATGAAAATGTCTTCACTTCTGTGTATACTTTAGAATTTTTTTCTGAATAAAGTATACTTTGAAATTAAAAAAAGTCCAAATAGTTTCTCCCTCCCTGTCCTGTTGAATGGTTAATCTCCTTAAACCCCTCAGTTAGAATGACACAGAGCGAGGTTCAGACCTGTCTCCCACCACACACTCCCTGGGCGGGAAAAGCACAGCTTGGATTTCATCAGCAAATTTTGAAATTCTACATCAGAATGTAATAAATAGAAGCAATAGTAGGCTATTCGGCCCCTCAAGCCTGGTCTGCCACTCAAGAAGTGACCTTCACCTGTGCACTGTTTCCCTGCACTAACTCCTATTCCCTTGATTCTCCTAACGTCTAAAAAATCTATCCACCTCTCCTGAGTCTAGTCAGTGACTGATCCTCCACAGTCCACTTTGCGAGGGAATTCCATAGACTCACTGAAAATGGTGGGACATTGGCTAAAAATTAACTTTTTCTGCATCCTGCCTTGAAGAGACCAGTGGACTTGTGGAAGGTACTTTGGTTGCTTCTCCAAGATGATAGTGTGAGCTGCACACAATGCATTGCAGAGCAAGACACACCCAAGATCAGTCTGGAGTACGTCCGTGGGCTGTATACAACGGGGTGTGTGTGTAGGGCTTGGAACAACTAACGGAGAGGACCTGAGGTGTTCTGGGTACAAGAAAACTTGCCATCATTTAAGGGTGGAGAGAAGTTTGTTAAATCAGTCTCGGGTGTGAGTCACTTGTTGCCTGAAGTGCCATTGAATCAACAGAAGGCAACTGGATAAATTGATAAATTGGTTTAGTACTGCAACAGATTTAGACTGGATGACTGGATAGATAATGAGAGGTATTGATAAGGTAGATAGTCAAAATATTTTTTCCATGTTATCAAAAACAAGGGGGCAGGAGATTTGAAGGGGATCTGAGAGGTAAGTATTTTACACACAGTGTAAGTGGGTGGTATCTGGAACTTGCTGCCAGAGGAGGGGGTGGAATCAGGTACAGTCACTGCGTTTAAGAGGCATTGAGACAGACGCTTCAATAGGCAAGGTGCAGAAGGATACCATCCTAATGGGGGCAAATGGGATTCATGTAGATGGGCAAAACGGTCGGAATGGGTGTGTTGGGCTGAAGGGCCTGTTTCTATACTGTCCTACTCTGTGACTATGAGGATTAGCAGTCGGTCATGTAAGATTTGAAAACTCACATTGCCCTTTCTCACGTAGTCAGGATCCTTGTAGATGTCTCTCGCAAGTCCAAAGTCACAGATCTTCACCACGTTGTTTTCAGAGAGGAGGATGTTCCGAGCTGCCAGGTCTCTGTGAATACACTGCACACACCGCCATGTCACCCAGTGTGGACTGAATCCACTGCACACACCACTGGGTCACCCAGTGTGGACTGAACCCACACACCCAACACTCACCCAACACCCACACACCACACACCCATCACCCATCACCCAATGCCCTTTCCATTCACTTCAACAAGGACAAGTATTCAACCCATGGATTCCACCTTAATCTCCTGTATCCTTGGGAACACCGAGGACAGGAACAGGAAAGTCAGACCTGGGCTGAAGAGTCAGCAGGCCAGGGAGTACTTCTCCACAGATGCTGCCCGACCCACTGAGTGTTTCCAGCACTGTGCATTTTTATTTCTGATTTCCAACAGGTTTTGGATTCTCAGGGATGGAGGGTTTCAGATTGATCAAACGTGTTGACGTTGAGGCATTGAGAGGGTGTTTCCCCTTGTGAGAGAGCCCAGGAGGTGCCAACAAAACCAGACCAGAGAATTGTGGAAATGTGCAGCACAGAATGAGGCCATTCAGCCCATTGTGTAGAGACTCGTTGCAGCAGAGAACACACCAACTCACACCTTCCCAGGACCTCTGGTCATTGTACTCTCCAGCATCTCCTCTGTGACCAAGGGACCCCTCCTCTCCCTCAGTCCACCCTCCAGTGAGAGACTTCTCCCCTCTTCACACTCCAGTTTCCTCGGGTAACATTGGGCTTCATTCTATTCCATGTGGTCCTGGTCTGTACTCTGATGATCTGGGTCAGAATTTCTCAGGCTCTTCACTTGAGAGAGACGACCTGGTCTGCCCTGCATTAGGATCCGCTTCAGCTGAGGGAACGGAGGGGATTTGATGCCTTGCTGCCGCTCTCATTGTCCAGCTGCCTGGCTCCCAGTGGCAAGTCCCCCCCTGCAGTTCTCTGCAGCCAGCAGCAGGGAGCAGCGTGGAGCCGTGTGTGGGGTAGACAACATCCCTGAGACGGGAGCGGAGAGCTCACGGGTCACACCCAGCACAACAGGAAAGAAGAGGAAAGGAAGGAGAGGTTGAAAGGACGATTATCTTTAGCGCCTTTCACGGCCTCAGGACATCCCAAAGCACTTTACAGCCAATGAAGTACTTTTTGAAGTGTTGTCTCAATGGTAGAGTGGGAAACACATTTAACATTCCCTTCCTGTTTTAGGAACACTCTTTCCCGCTGCCAGTGAATTCTGTGTGTCTGTGAGATCGCCCCGACATAATTAAATCATTCTACGGCACAGAATAAGGCCATTCAGTCCATAGCGTCTGTACCAATCCATGGAAAGAGGCTCGGATTGATCCCAGCCGATCCCCTGGCCAGAGTTCTGCAGGAACACACAAAGTGCTGGAGGAACTTAGTGGGTCAGGCAGCATCTGCGGAGGAAAATGAACAGTCGACGATTCGGGTCCAGACCCTTCACCAGGACTGAAAGATGGGGGAGATGGCCGGTATAAAGGCGTGGGGGGAAGGGGTGGGGCGAGCGGCCGGCGATAGGTGGATCCAGGTGAGGGGGGTGATAGGCAGGTGAGGGAGGGGGAGTGGGAGTGATGTCAGAAGCTGGGAGGTGATGGGTGGAGGTGACAAAGGGCTGAAGGTGATGGGATCTGACAGGACAGTGGACCATGGAATAGAGGGAAGGAGGTGGGGAGGGGAACCGGAGGGAGGAGTGTGTGGGTGCGAGGCAGATGGAGAGGGTCGGGGAGGGGAAAGAGGGGTGATGGGGCCGGTAGGATCAGGAGACGGGGGGGGGGGGGGGGTTACCGGAAGTTAGAGAAATCCATGTCGGTGCCGTCAGGTTGCAGACGGAACATGAGGTGTTGCTCCTCTAACCTCGACCTGGCAGCGGAGGAGGCCGAGGACAGACGTGTCGGTGTGGGAGTGGGATGTGGAATTGAAGTGGGTGGTCACCGGGAGACCCCGGCTGGTACGGCGGACGGAGCAAAGGTTCTCGGCGAAGTGATCCCCCAATCTGCTGTGGATCTCACCCCTTCTTGCCCCACCCCTTCTGCCCGCCATTTTATACTATCTCCCATCTTCCTTTCCAGTCCTGATGAAGGGTCTCGAGCCAAAACGTCGATGGTCCATTTCCCTTCGCAGGTGCTGCCTGACCCACTGAGTTCCTGCGGCACTTTGTGTGTTGCTCCAGATTCCGGCATCAGCAGCCTCTGGTGTCCCCGTGGTACTGGAGGGGCTTCTTTCCCAGATATTTACCCCACTCTCTCTCGCTATTGCTGCCACCCCTCATTCACAGGGAGGGGCGACGAAGCCCTCCGGGGCCTCAGTCCCTGCTACCATGTGCCCACCCTGTGGAGCACTCACCTTCCTCGAGGCCAGGAACTCCATCCCTCGAGCCACTTGGAAACTGTAGCAGATCAGGTCGACGAGAGTCAGGGGGCACTGCCACAGGTCATCGACTGTCAGAAGGAAGCAGGTCGATGGGTTTACGTGGGAACGGCGAGAATGTTCCGCTCACAGTGCTGAACAGGGCACTAACCGCCCACCCAACACACACTCTGTTTCAGCAGCTAATTATCAACCAATGACTCCAACCCCACCCTCCATCCCACCTGTGGTCCCTGCCTACCTGTTACTCCAACCCCAGGGCCCTCACCTCCCCATCACTGCAACCCACCCTAGAACCATGGCAGCCACCTCCCCATCTCCCCCCCCAACCACTCCAACTCCCTCTCACCCCAGACCCATGACCCGACCTCCATATCAGCCCAAATCTCCATCCACCAGCCATCTGTTCCTCCACCCCACATCCCGTCACTCAAACCCAGGTAGTGAGTAGGGAAGTTGGGATGTGATGCTGCAGTTGTACAGGATGTTGGTGAGGCCACACTTGGAATAATGTGTTGAGTTTTAGTCGCCCTGCAGAGGAGATTTACGAGATTGTTGCCAGGACTCGAGGCATGGAGAGAGGTTGAACAGGTTGGGACTTTTTTCACTGGTGTGTGGGAGACTGAGGGGTGACCTTACAGAGGTGTATAAAATCATGATGAGCGTAGATAGGGTGAATGCACTCAGTCTTTTTCCCCAGGGTTGGGGAATCAAGAACTAGAGGGCATAGGTTTAAGGTGAGGGGGGAAAGAATAAATGGGAACCTGAGGGGCAACCTTTTCCCCCAGAGGGTGGTCCGTATGTGGAACGAGCTGCCAGAGGAAGTGGGTGAGGCAGGAACATGAACAACATTTAAAGGCACTTGGACAGGTACATGGATAGGAAAGGTTTAGAGGGATATGGGCCAAACTTGGACCAGCTTAGATGGGAATCTTGGTCGGCATGGACCAGTTGGGCCGAAGGGCCTGTTTCTGTACTGTATGAGTCTATGATTCTAAACCCATGGCCCCCTCCTCAACATTGACCCCCAGCTCCATGCCACGCCTTCACCCTACCCTACCCTTGAGTTTCACTTTGCAGAGTCGGGAGTTGGAGCGAGATTTGGAGCAGGAGCCTTGATAAGAGGTGAGTCTCTGTGTGTGTGCGTGTGAGTTTCACCTTGCAGAGTCGAAGAGAGGCACATTTGCAAATTGGTGCTAATTGATTGGCGAATTAACAACAGTGAATAAAAGGAAGATTGGCGTAAGCAAAGCGGCCATTGTTGGAGTGGACCAGTGTTAGAGTGGGGGACTGAGGCTTCGGCTCAAGAGGCTTTGGCAAGAGGAGGCGGAGGTAAAGCTAAGTCTCTGGTAAGTTTCTTTCTTTCTTTGCTGTGGTGTTGCCTTTAGTGCCAGGACAGAGTAGTGAGAATGGCTCCAGGGTCAGTGGTGTGCTCAGCTTGTGAGATGTGGGAGTTCTGGGAGACATCCAGTCTCCCTGATAACTACATCTGCACAAGGTGCATCCAGCTGCAGCTCCTTACAGACTGTCTTAGGGAACGGGAGCTGCAGCTGGATGATAAGATAAGATAAGATCTTTATTAGTCACATGTATGTCGAAACACACAGTGGAATGCATCTTTTGCGTAGTGATTTTTTGGGGGGGGGGGCAGCCCGCAAGTGTCGCCACGCTTCCGGCGGCAACATAGCATGCCCATAACTTCCTAACCCGTACGTCTTTGGAATGTGGGAGGAAACCGGAGCACCCGGAGGAAACCCACGCTGACACGGGGAGAACGTACAAACTCCTTACAGACAGCGGCCAGAATTGATCCCGGGTCGCTGGCGCTGTAAAGCATTATGCTAACCACTATGCTACCGTGCCTGGCCTTCGGCTCCTACAGGATACTGAGGAGTACATAGACAAAAGCTACAGGGAGGGAGTCACTCCGAAGCTGCTGGGGGCCGGTAGCTGGATGACTGTCAGGGGAAGGATGGAGAATAGGCAGGTAGTGCGGAGAACCCCTGTGGCCGTTACCCTCAATAACAGGTACACCGCTTTGGATACTGTTGGGGGGGGGACGACCTACCAGAGGAAAACCGCAGTGACCAGGTCTCTGGCACTGAGCAAGGTCGTGTGGTGCAGAAGGGAAGGTGGGGGGGGGAGGAAGAAGAGGAGAGCGGTAGTGATAGGGGATTCCATAGTAAGGGGGAGGGGCAGACAGGAGATTCTGTGGATGTGAAAGAGACTCCCAGATGGTATGTTGCCTCCCTGGTGCCAGGGTCAGGGACGTCTCGGATCGGGTCCACAGCAGTCTGAAGGGGGAGGGTGAACAGCCAGAGGTCGTGGTACATATTGATACCAATGACATAGGTAGGAAGAGAGGTGAGGCCCTGAAGAGGGAATATAGAGAGCTAGGTGGGAAGCTGAAAAGCAGGACCTCAAGGGTAGTAATCTCTGGATTGCTGCCTGTGCCACGAGCCAGTGAGGGTAAGAATAGGATGATTTGGCAGATGAATGCGTGGCTGAGAAATTGGTGCAGGGAGCAGGGTTTCAGATTTGTTGACCATTGGGATCTCTTCTGGGGAAGGTACGACCTGTACAAAAGGGATGGGTCACACCTGAACTAGAGGGGGACCAATATTCTTGTGGGCAGGTTTGCTAGAACTGTTGGGGAGGGTTTAAACTAGTTTGGCAGGGGGATGGGAACCTGAGTGATAGGTTAGAGGTTGGTGCATTTAGTGTTCAAGTAGATACAGAGTGTAGAAAGACTGAGGAAGGATAGGCAGTTGAAAGGGCAAAATTGCAGTCAGTTGGATGGGCTGAAGTGTGTCTACTTTAATGCGAGAAGTTTCAGGAACAAGGCTGATGAACTGAGAGCGTGGGTAAGTACATGGAACTATGACGTTGTGGCCATTACAGAGACTTGGCTGTCACAAGGGCAGGAATGGCTGCTGGATATTCTGGGGTTTAGATGTTTCAGAAGGGACAGGGGCGGAGGTAAAAGAGGTGGGGGAGTGGCTTTGCTGATCAGGGACAGTGTCACAGCTGTAGAAAGGGAGGATGTCCTGGAGGGATCGTCTACTGAGTCAGTGTGGGTGGAAGTCAGAAACAGGTGATCACTCTATTGGGAGTATTCTACAGACCCCCCCAATAGCAGCAGAGACACTGAGGAGCAGATCTGGAGGCAGATTTGAGAGGTGCAAAAATAACAGCGCTGTTGTCATGGGTGATTTCAACTTCCCTAATATTGATTGGCACCTCCTTAGTGTAAAGGGGAGAGATGGGGCAGAGTTTGTTCGGTGTGTCCAGGAAGGATTCCTGACACAGTGTGTGGACAGGCCGACTATAGGAGAGGCCATACTGGACCTGGTACTAGGCAATGAGCCTGATCAGGTTTCAGATCTCTCGGTGGGAGAGCATTTTGGAGACAGTGACCGTAACTCCTTGACCTTTACCACAGCCTTGGAGAGGGATAGGAGCAGACGATATGGGAAAGTATTTAATTGGGGGAGGGGGAATTCTGATGCTATTAGGCAGGAACTTGGGAGCGTAAATTGGGAACAGATGTTCTTGGGGAAGTGCACAATGGAAATGTGGATCAGACAGGGGTCTGGAGAGTTACAAGGTAGCCAGGAGGGAGCTTAAGAATGGACTTAGGAGAGCTAGAAGGGGGCATGAGAAGGCCTTGGCAAGTAGGATTAAGGAAAACCCCAAGGCGTTCTACATGTATGTGAAGAATAGGAGGGTGACTAGAGTGAGGGTAGGACCGATCAGGGATAAAAGAGGAAATGTGCCTGGAGTTGGAAGAGGTAGGGGAGGTCCTTAATGAATACCTTGCTTCAGTATTCACCAGAGAGGGAGACCTTGACATTTGTGAGGATGGTGTATGACAGGCTGACACACTGGGGAATGTTGACGTGAGGAAAGAGAATGTGCTGGAACTTTTGAAAAACATTAGGATAGATAAGTCACCGGAGCCGGACAGGATATATCCAAGGTTATTACGGGAAGCGAGGGAAGAGATTGCTGCGCCTTTGGCAACGATCTTTGTGTCCTCACTGGCCATAGGAGTAGTGCCAGATGATTGGAGGGTGGCAAATGTTGTTCCTTTGTTTAAGAAAGGGAGTAGGGATAACCCTGGGAATTACAGACCAGTGAGTCTTACTTCAGTGGTGGGCAAATTACTGGAGAAGATTCTTAGAGACACGATTTATGGGCATTTGGAGAAGCGTAGGCTAATTAGGGACAGTCAGCATGGCTTTGTGAGGGGCAGGTCGTGCCTCACGAGCCTGATTGAATTCTTTGAGGATGTAACAAAGCACATTGATGAAGGTAGAGCAGTGGATGTGGTGTACATGGATTTCAGTAAGGCACTTGATAAGGTTCCTCATGGAAGGCTCATTCAGAAAGTCAGGAGGCATGGGATCCAGGGAGACCTGGCTGTGTGGATTCGGAATTGGCTCGCTCATAGAAGACAGAGGGTGGTGGTAGATGGTGCATATTCTGCCTGGAGGTCGGTGACCAGTGGTGTTCCGTAGGGATCTGTTCTGGGACCCCGCTCTTTGTCATTTTTATAAATGACTTGGATGAGGATGTGGAAGGGTGGGTTAGTAAGTCTGCAGATGACATGAAGGTTGGTGGTGTTGTGGATAGTGTAGAAGGTTGCTGTAGATTACAACAGGAATTGATAGGATGCAGACCTGGGCTGAGAAGTGGCAGATGGAGTGTGAAGTGATACACTTCGGGAGATCGAATTTGAAGGCAGAATACAAGGTTAATGGCAGGACCCTTAGCAGTGTGGAGGAACAGAGGGATCTTGGGGTCCACGTCCATGGATCCGTCAAGGTTGCTGTGCAAGTTGATTGGGTTGTTAAGAAGGTGTATGGAGTGTTGGCCTTCATTAGTCGGGGGATTGAGTTCAAGAGCCGTGAGGTAATGTTGCAGCTCTGTAGAACTCTGGTTAGACCACACTTGGAGTATTGTGTTCAGTTCTGGTTGCCTCATTATAGGAAGGATGTGGAAGCTTTAGAGAGGGTGCAGAGGAGATTTACCAGGATGCTGCCTGGATTGGAGAGCATGTCTTATGAGGATAGGTTGAGTGAGCTCAGGCTTTTCTCTTTGGAGAGAAGGAGGATGAGAGGTGACTTGATAGAGGTGAACAAGATAATAAGAGGCATAGATCGAGTGGACAGTCAGAGACTTTTTCCCAGGGCGACAATGGCTAACACAAGGGGACATAATTTTAAGGTGATTGGAGGAAGGTGTAAGGGGGATGTCAGGGGTTTTTCCCCACAGAGTGTGGTGGGTGTGTGGAACGCACTGCCGGCAGAGGTTGTGGGGGCAGATACATTAGGGACATTGAGAGACTCTTAGACACATGAATGATAGAGAAATGGGGGGCTATGTGGGAGGGAAGGGTTAGATAGATCTTAGAGCAGGATAAAATGTCAGCAAAACATCGTGGGCTGAAGGGCCTGTACTGTGCTGTAACGTTCTGTGTTCTATGTTCAATACAAACCCTATAAATCTCATTACCCCCACTTTCCTCCCACAGACTGGCAGATTATGCCTGTCCAGTTCCCTTCTGAAGACCCTGTTGACCCTGTTTCCATCAAACACTGACAGGCAGAGAGTGCCACCTCATCACCACTCTCTGTAAAAAAGCATTTCGTCACATCTACATCATTCAAACCCACAGCCCATCGTCTCACCCCCACTGCCCCCCACCTGCCGCATTGCCCCACCTCCACTGCCCCCCACTGCCCATCGCCACACCCCCACAGCCTCTCCCTGCCCATCGCCACACCCCCACTGCCCCTCCCTGCCCATCGCCACACCCCCACAGCCTCTCCCTGCCCATCGCCACACCCCCACAGCCTCTCCCTGCCCATCGCCACACCCCCACTGCCCCTCCCTGCCCATCGCCACACCCCCACTGCCCCTCCCTGCCCATCACCACACCCCCACAGCCTCTCCCTGCCCATCGCCACACCCCCACTGCCCCTCCCTGCCCATCGCCACACCCCCACTGCCCCTCCCTGCCCATCGCCACACCCCCACAGCCTCTCCCTGCCCATCGCCACACCCCCACTGCCCCTCCCTGCCCATCACCACACCCCCACTGCCCCTCCCTGCCCATCGCCACACCCCATGCCCCCCACCAGCCCATCACCCCAACCCCACTGCCCCCACCTGCCCATCGCCACACCCCCACTGCCCCTCCCTGCCCATCGCCACACCCCCACTGCCCCCCACCTGCCCATCGCCACACCCCCACTGCCCCTCCCTGCCCATCGCCACACCCCCACAGCCTCTCCCTGCCCATCGCCACACCCCCACTGCCCCTCCCTGCCCATCGCCACACCCCACAGCCCCTCCCTGCCCATCGTCTCACCCCCACTGCCCCTCCCTGCCCATCGCCACACCCCCACTGCCCCCACTGCCCATCGCCCCAACCCCATTGCCCCTCCCTGCCCATCGCCACACCCCCACAGCCCCTCCCTGCCCATCGCCACACCCCCACTGCCCCCACCTGCCCATCGCCACACCTGGTTCCTAACCAGAGGTTTACCCCGGGTAAGTCGGACCTGAACCTCCAACACTGGGCAGCCGAGGATGTTGTGCTTCTCACCTTCCATCAAGGCCTTCGGGTGACTGAGCATTCTCTCCATGGCCGTCCGAATACAGACTGGACTCTCGCCCGAGCTACCTCGACTCCTGTTCTCCAATCCCTTTACCACCTCCACCATAGAAATCACCTGACTCCTCACCTTCAGCACCCGCTCCTGTGTAACAACACCGGCCGAATCACATCGTTAGAGCTCTGCACAGGGCCGACAGAGTGAGGCTCCCTCCGCACCGTCCCATCACACACTCCCGGGGTCAGACACAGGGTGAAGCTCCCTCCGCACCGTCCCATCGCACACTCCCGGGGTCAGACACTCTAAGCTCCCTCCGCACCGTTCCATCACACACTCCCGGGGTCAGACACAGGGTGAGGTTCCCTCCGCACCGTCCCATCACACACTCCTGGGGTCAGACACAGGGTGAAGCTCCCTCCGCACTGTCCCATCACACACTCCCGGGGTCAGGGGCAGGGTTAGGAAGGTCACTCAGCCTGCCTAACCAAAGGGTTACCCATTTGTGTCAGAGATGAGATGAAATGTTTTCCCTAAGAGGGAGGTGACTCTCTGGAACTTTCTTCCTCAGGGGACAGAGGCTGAGAGATGACTCTGGTGGATGGGAATGCAGAGTTGAGGGAGGGTGGTTGCTTCTGCAGTTGCTGACAACCTCACCAGTTTTGCCATCACACATCGTATCCAGTAATTTGCAGCTCAGCTCCTTTCACTGCCGTCCCTCCACCTCCCTCCTGCCTTTCCCTGGGGGTGTCCTGTCAGTGGGTTTGGAGGGTCAGCAAGTTGTTCTGTCAGGTGGACATAAAACATCACATGGCCACCATCTGAGAGAAGACTGTGTCCTGGGCCAGTGACCGTGGGACTGGGCCAGTTACTGTGTCCTGGGCCAGTGACCGTGGGATTGGGCCAGTGACCGTGTCCTGGGCCAGTGACCGTGGGACTGGTCAGTGGTGATGGCTGTTTGCCACACCCAATTCACTTTTGAGTCAGAGTCACACAGCACAGAAACAGGCCCTTCGGCCCAACTGGTCCATGCCGACCAAAATTCCCATCTGCGCTGGTCCCATTTGCCCACATCTGGCCCCTATCCCTCTAAACCTTTCCTTTCCGTGTACCTGTCCAAGTACCTTTTAAAGTTGTTAATGTACACAGGAGCCTGAGGGCACGTCCCACCAGGCTTAAGGACAGCTTCTACCCCACTGTGATAACGCTATTGAATAGTTCCCTTATATGATGAGATGGACTCTGACCTCATGATCTACCTTGTTGTGACCTTGCACCTTATTGCACTGCACTTTCTCTGTAGCTGTGACACTTTACTCTGTACTGTTATTGTTTTTACCTGTACTGCCTCAATGCACTCTGTACTAACCCAATGTAACTGCAATGTGTAATGAATTGACCTGTATGATTGGTTTGTAAGACAAGTTTTTCACTGTACCTCAGTACAAGTGACTATAATAAACCAATACCAACACCAATACCTGCCTCAACCACTTCCTCTGGCAGCTCATTCCATATACGGACCACTCTCTGGGTGAAAATGCTGCCCCTCGGGTTCCTATTAAATCTCTCCCCTCTCACCTTAAACCTAAGCCCTCTAGTTCTTGATTCCCCAACCCTATGCCCCTCGTGATTTTATATACCTTTATAAGGTCACCCCTCAGCCTCCTGCGTTCCAACGAAAAAGGTCCCAACCTGCTCAACCTCTCTCAGTAACTCAGTCCCTCGAGTCTGGGCAAAATCTCCTCTGCGCTCTTTCCAGCTTAATGGCATCTTTCCTCTAGCAGGGTGACCAGAACTGCACACAATATAACAAAAGCGGCCTCACCAACATCTTGTACAAATGCAACATAACGTCCTAACCTCTATACTCAGTGCCCTGACTGATGAAGGCCAGTGTGCCAAATGCCTTCTTCACCACGCTGTCTACCTGTGATGCCACTTTCAGGGAGCCATGAGCTTGTACTGTCTTCCTTTCAACATTTGTCAGGGTTTGGAAGTGTTTTCTTAGCTGCGAAGCACTCTGGCTGTCCTGAGATTGTGAAAGGGCGTGATAGAAATGTTAATGGTTTGTTTTGATTCTCTGAGTTGGTTCTGGTGACAGTTACTTGAGAACGGTGCATGGAATCCCTCAGACACTTTGCTGCAGTGCTCTGCGCTGTTTGAACCACCGTCCCCTTCCAAATACTGGGAAAACTTTTTATTCTTCACAGGGGTTCTCCAACAGAGGGGATAACATTACAGTTCACCATCGGAAGCCAGGCTGCCCCCAGGAAAATGAAGGAAAGGGAAACGAGCCAATTTAACGAGCCAAGCCTTGTGTTTCTTCATCTGCATCGACATTAAAGGTTCCATGAATAATAATGAGGAGCTTTGAGGGAGTCGAGAAGGAGAAACTATTTCTAATGGCAGGAAGGTCAGGGACCAAAGGACACGGAACGAAGGGGTGAGGAGGAGAATTTTTATGCAGTGAGTTGCTGGGATCTCTGCGGCGGGAACAGATTTAACAGGAGCTTTGAGAAAGGAAATGGAAAATGTCCGGGGCTGTGGGGTAAAAAACAAGGGAGGGGATCAACTCAGGAGGTTTTTTGAAGTGACTACATTGGCTGATTGGTCTTCCACAAGATCTGATGGTCCAGGAACATTATCCTTCTTTTCAGAGAGGGATAGTCCACTGGGAATTGTAAAGGGAGAAAGTACGTTTCCAGTGGCTGGAAGGCAGCGCTGTCCTGTACAGTCCGGGATCCAATGGTTGGGATTCTGTGGGAAGGGTGGGGGAGTTCAAAGCTGAGACAGTCCCATGTCCCAGCAAATGAAGGTCCCCAACACAGTGAGGAGACCGAGCACAAAGGGCGGACGTTACCCTGCAGGGGATGAAGTCCTCTCGCTTGTTCCTCAGGTAGTTGGAGAGGTTTCCGTACTTGCAGTATTCCACAATTACCATCAGCGGACCTGAAGTGGCAGAGAGTAGAGGGAAATACCGGTGAGCACCAGGCTGATCACAAGAGAACTGTCATCCACTCCGATGTGTAGCAACTACTGCTCCCTGGAAGGAGCCTCAGATGTTAGGAAATAGGAACATAAGGTTCCAGAAGGCAGCTCAACACCTCTTCTCAGGGGCAACTAGGGAAGGGCAATTAAATGCTGGCTCAGCCTGTGAAGCCCACATCTTGAATGTATGTTAAAAAAAAGTCAGGCCATTCACTCACGTTCTGTCAATCCATTAGGTTCAACTGGAACGGTCTGGTACAATGAGAAGGTAGATTGGGGGCTGAGGAAGATGGAAGGAAGGTGAGGGGGCGATGTGGGGAGAAGGTGGGGTTGTGAATATGGAGGGAAGATGAGAGACACCAGACACCGCAGATGCTGGAATCTGGAGCAACAAGCAATCTGCTGGAGGAACTCAGCGGGTCGAGCAGCGTCTGTTGGGGGGAGAGGAATTGTCGACATTCTGGGTCGAGACCCGGTATCAGGACTGGTGCTGAGTTCCTCCAGCAGACTGTTCGCTGCTGGAGAGGAGATGAGATGAGGGAGGTGAACAGAAGGTGAAGTGAGCAAGTGGAGATCCTCTGGTCCTCAGTCTACCGTTTGCTTTGGTGCAGGCTCCCAGGAGATTGACGACATTGAGGTGGTTTCCGATGTGGATGAGAATCTTGAGTTCAGACATCAGTGCCTTGTGCTCATTGGCTGTGGCTCCATCTAAAGAAAGGAAAGTCACACCACATTAATCCTCGGAAGTACTGTCACCACAGCCCACGGACGCCACTCCAACCCCTCCCATCACGGTGCCAATCATCAACGCTGGACCAGCCACATAAACACTGGTTACAGGACAGGTGGGAGGCTGGATATCCCACCCTGAGTGACTCGCCCTTGGACACCCCAAGACCTTTCCACATCTACAAACCAACAAGCAGGAGTGCGATGGAATGCTCTCCGCCTGGCTGGCTGAGTGCCGCTCCAACGCTCAACACCATCCAGGACAAAGCAGCCGCTCGATCGGCCCCCCACCCACTGCCCCACTTCTTCATTCCTTCCAGTCCCGGTGCACAGTGGCTGCAGTTACTCACTCGGGCTGCTCCAAACCTCCCAAACCCACCACCGAGGACAAGGGCACCACCACCTGCAGTTTCCGCTCTAGGCTGCACGCTGTCCTCACTAGGGAATGTCTCACCGATCTCTCATCTTTGCTGTTTAAGTCCCGGTACTCCCTCCCCAACTGTGGCCGTCCACTCTCCACGTGAACTGCAGCAGTTTAAGCAGCTGGCTCAGTCGGGCTCTGGCAACAACACCTACACCCCGGGGATGAAGAAAAATCAGACGTCTTGGATCTCCTTCATCCCTGTAGACCCCGGACGAGGGTGGAATTTCATCCACAGGCTGAAGACAACAGAAGCTGCAGATGTTGGGACATAAAACTGCACCCTGGTTGGTGGGGTGAGTGGGACAGGCAGAGCAGGGGTTGGGTGGGTGGGGTGAGGGGGTTGGGTGGGTGAGGGGTGGGGGTGAGGGGTCGGAGGGATGAGGTGAGGGGTGAGGGTGTGGGTGAGGGTCAGATTGGTGAGGGGTGAGGTGGGGGTGAAGGGTCAGGTGGGGTGAGGGTGTTGGGGACAGGCAGGTGAGGGGTGAAGCCTCGGCCAGTGGTGGTTAAACATCGGCCCACCACACACTCACCTTTCAACATCTTCACGGCCACGGTCCTGCAGCTGCTGCTCTTGTCAATGCCGAACGCCGAGGCCTCCACAACCTTCCCAAAGGCGCCATGACCCAGGGTTTTTCCTGAGGAAACACAGTGGCCACCAGGAGTGAGCATTGGAGTAACCGGCCGGACCGGTTGTGGTGTCAACCCGAGGGCAGAGAACTCACCTAGTCGCAGCCTGTCCCGAGGGAACTCCCACTTGCTGGAATCGTAGGGCAGGTACTCACTCTGCTCGTCCAACGGGATCTCGTCTGGATCCATGATTATGGATAGGTATCCCGTTTTGATATCGGCTGGACTGGTCTGGAACAGAGAGCGTTGTCACACTCGGTTGTTATCTGAACAAATGGGTCTGATGCTCTCTTCCCGAAGGGTCTGAGGATCAGCACCCTGCCAAAGCCCCTCAGTGCAAGAGTGAGTGGTAAACAGCAGTGTCCCAGGAGCAGAGATGTGGCTGAGAAATCTCCCCAGATGTCCCAGCGCAGGGCTGGAGCCGGAACCCCCATGGTCCCACTCAATGACAAACATCCGGGATCTGAGTCCAATGGGAGTTGGAGGGAATGCACAGCCCACTGAAGACAATCCAGATCACCAGGAACATTAGTGCACCATCTGATGTGCAGCCTCCTGTCAAAGGTGGGGTGGGGACTTCGGCCTCAGCTGAAGACCACCTGGGAGATGGCGGACCGAAATCAAAGCCGCAAGGAATCTGTCCTCAATACTTTTCCCTACCGACCAGTAATGATTCACGACATGTGAGCCATGACACTGCTGGGGTGGGATTCCATGATGGTTAAGGACCCAGTGGTGGGGACACCAGAGACTGCAGATGCTGGAACCTGGAGCAACACACAGTCTGCTGAAGGAACTCAGCGGGTCGAACAGCATCTGTGGAGGGAAAGGAATTGTCAATGTTTCAGGTCAAAACGCTACGTCAAGACCTGAAACGTTGACAATTCATTTCGCCCCACAGATGCTGCTCGACCTGCTGAGTTCTCCCAGCAGGCTGTGTACTCCATGGAGACGAGGTTACTTGGAACGGTCAGGAGGGGTTTGTAGTGCAGTTCATGAGGGAAGTGAACTTACAACACAGCAGAAAGGGCCACTGAAAAGGCAGACAGCTCATCAGAAAGAAAGGAAGGTAGACTTCCGTTTCTGTAGTGCCTTACACATCCATTTCTGACCATCCCAAGGCATATTCTTGGTGCAGTGCTGTTGTAATGGAGGACACATAGCAGACAAGTTCTGTAACACACGGTCCCACAGACAGCAACGTGACAACATCCAGATCATTGATGTTGGCCCAACCAGTGTCCAGCAGCTCCCGCCTCAGGGACTTTTCAGGCCCAGAGGGCAGTTAAAAGTCAACCTCATTGGTGGGTCTGGAGTCACGTACAGGCTGGACCAGGTCAGGGAGTGGAGTCCCTGAGTGAGATCAGATATTGCACCGATTGAATGGTTTTGTGGTCACTGTTTCCTGAAATAAAATCAGATGATGCTGGAAACACTCAGCAGGTCGGGCGGCAGCTGTGGAGACCCTTCGTCAGAACATCTGATGAAACATCTTCAACCTGAGTTATAAACTCTGTTTCTCTCTCCACAGATGCTGCCTGATCTGCTGAGTGTTTCCAGCATCGTCTGATTTTATTTCAGATTTCCAGCATCTGCAGATTTTCTGATTTTCACCATTCACTGAGACTTTTTTCATTCCAGCTGTTTTACTGAATTATTTGAATTTAAATTCCAAGCTGGCATGGTGGGATTTAATCTCTTAGCTCCAGAGGTTTGATCACTAAATGTTTTAGTGATATTGGTTGTAGGATAGATTTTGGCTCTTGTGCCTGGGAAAGTTAGGTCAGTTAGTCTAATGCCTGTCATTGGGAAATGCTGGAGCTCACAGCGGGACAATTATTGGAATTGGTTTATTATTGTCACTTGTACCGAGGTCCAGTGAAAAACTTGTTTTGCATACCATTTGTACAGATCAATTCATACTCAGTGCATTGAGGTAGTACAAGGGAAAACAATACAGAATGCAGAGTAAAGTGTCACAGTTACAGAGAAAGTGCAGTGCAGGCAAACAATAAGGTGCAAGGCCATAACGAGGTAGATTGTGAGGTCAAGAGTCTATCTTATTGTACGAGGGGACCATTCAATGGTCTTATAACAGTGGGATAGAAGCTGTCCTTGAGCCTGGTGGTACGTGCTTTCAGGCTTTTGTATCTTCTGGCTGATGGGAGAGGGGAGAAGAGAGAATGTCCAGGGTGGGTGGGGTCTTTGATTATGCTGGCTGCTTTACCAAGGCAGTGAGAAGTGTAGAGAGAACAGCGAGAGGTATAGACAGATAGTTAGGAAATCATAATGCAGTTAACCAATGTCAACATGAGTTTATGAAAGAGAAATCATGTTTGACAAATTTCCTGAAGTTCTTTGAGGATTTAACAAACAGGGTGGATAAAGGGGAACCGCTTGATGTAGTTGGGATTTACAAAATTAGACATAGAGCAGTACAGCATGGATACAAGCCCTTCGGCCCAACCAGTCCATGCCAACCATGGTGCCCACTCAGCTAGTCCCAATTCCCTGCGTTCGGCCCATATCCCTCCAAGCCCTGCCCCTCCATGTACCTGTCCAAGTGCTTCTTAAATGACACTGTTGTACCTGCCTCACCCACTTCCTCTGGCAGCTCGTTCCATACACTCACCACCCACTGCATGAAAAGTTGTCCCTCAGGTCCCTTTTAAAACTTTCCCCTCTTACCCTAAACCCATGTCCCCCTAGTTTTGGACTCCCCTACCCTGGGGAAAAGACTGTTACCGTCCACCTTATCTATGCCTCTCATAATTTTAAACCCTTCTATAAGGTCACCCCTCAGTCTCCTACGTTCCAAGGAATAAAGACCCAGCCTGGCCAACCTCTCCCTGTAACTCCCAAGTCCTTTCAACAGGATAAGGAGGCATTTGATAAGATTCCACATAAATGTTTACAAGGTAAGAGTGCATGGGGCTGGGTGTATGTTGGGATGGAGAGGGAGTGGGTGGTTAACAGAAAATGGTGGGGATAAATGGGTCATTTTAGGATTGGAAATCATATCCAGTGGGGTGCCTCCAGTATTCCCAATCTCTATTAACGACTTAGATGAAGGGACTGGAAAGAAATGTGCAGATGGTACAAAGATATGTGGGCGAGCAGGTTGTGAGGAGGATACAAGGAGCCTGGAGGGGGATATAGATTGGGTAAGTGAGCAGGCAAGAGGTGGGTGGGTGGGTGGAGTATAATGTGGGGAAGTGTGAGGTTCTCAACTACAAGTGGAGTGTTATTTAAACTCTGCGGTACAAAGGGATCTGGGAGTTCTAGTACATGAAATACAAAGGTACAGCAAACGATCAGGAAATCATCAGGGATCGTGGAATGTCGCAAGGGGTGCGGTGAATAAAAGTGGGGACATTTTGAAGCACCTTTACCGGATGCTGGTGAAACGGTGCCTTGAGCAGGGTGTAGGGTTTTGGCCTCCACGTTCAAGGAAGGATGTGTGTACATTGGAAGCAGTGCAGAGAAGGTTCACGGGGTCAATCCCTGGGATAAAGGGGTTGATGTACGAAGAGAGGTTGAGTCGATAGGGCCTGTTTCTCATTAGAGTTTAGAAGTATGAGAGGGGATTCTGAGAAGGATTAACAGGGTGGAGGCTGAGGTGTTTACCCCCAGTGAGGGGATCTAGAACAAGGGGCCTAGTTTCAGAATAAGGAGTTGCCCATCTCAGATGGAGATGAGGAGGGTTTTCTTCTCTCACAGGTGGAGAACCTTTGGAATTCTCCATGTCAGGAATCTGTGGAGGGGGAGTTGTTGAATTAAACTGAATTCTAGGGTGGAGAGATTGGACAGGCTGGGACTGTTCTCCCTGGAGTGAAGGAGGCTGAGGGGTGACCTTATAGAGATTTTTAAATTATGAGAGAGTAGACAGTCAGTGTCTATTTCCCAGGGCAGGGGTGTCTAAAACTAGAGGCACAGGTTTAAGGTGAGAGGGAGGAGGTTTAAGGGGGATCTGAGGGGTAAATGTTTCACACACAGTATCTGGGATGAGCTGCCGGAGGAGGTGTGGAGGCAGGAACAGGAACAACATTGAAGAGGCATCTGGAGCAGAGCAGAGAGGGAGATGGAATTAATGCAGGCAGGTGGGATTAGTGTAGACAGCCATGGTGGTCAGCATAGACACGATGGGCCGAAGGGACTGTTTCCATGCTGTACAACTCTGACTCTGTTCAAGGTGGAATTTGACAGATATTTTAACATTAAGGTGAGAGAAGGGGAAAATGGTGGTGGATGCAAGATTAGGTCAGCCACGACCTCACTGAGTGGCAGGGCAGGCCCAAGGGGCCAAATGGCCTACTTCTGTTATGTTTCTACATGATAGAACTGCCTGGTTTAACATTTCACCCAAACGGTCCCTCAGCACGGACCCAGGTGTCATGGGGTCAACATTCTTTTCTCAATCAACATCACTAAATTTGATTGCTCTTTATCAGACTTCAGTTTACGGGAGCTCTGCTCCCTATACACTCACGACTGTGTGGCCAGATTCTGCTCTAACTCCATCTACAAGTTTGCAGATGATACCACCGTTGTAGGCCGTATCTCAAACAACAATGAGTCAGGGTACAGGAAGGTGACAGAGAGCTTAGTGACATGGTATCATGACAACAACCTTTCCCTCAATGTCAGCAAAACGAAAAGAGCTGGTCATTGACTTCAGGAAGGGGAGAGGTGCACATGCCCCTGTCTCCATCAACGGTGCTGAGGTCGAGAGGGTTGAGAACTTCAAGTTCCTAGGAGTGAACATCATCGATAGCCTGTCCTGGTCCAACCACATGGATGCCACAGCCAAGAAAGCTCACCAGCGCCTCTACTTCCTCAGGAGGCTAAAGAAATTTGTCATGTCCCCTTTGACACTCCATGCACCACAGAAAGCATCCTATCTGGATGCATCACGGCTTGGTACGACAACTGCTCTGCCCGGGACCGCAAGAAACTGCAGGGAGTTGTGGACACAGCCCAGCACATCATGGAAACCAGCCTCCCCTCCATGGACTCTGTCTACACTTCCTGCTGCCTCGGTAAAGCAGCCAACATAATCAAAGACCCCACCCACCCCGGACATTCTCTCTTCTCCCCCTTCCATCGGGCAGAAGATACAAAAGCCTGAAAGCACGTACCACCAGGCTCAAGGACAGCTTCTATCCCACCGTGATAAGACTATTGAACGGTCCCTGGTACGATAAAATGGACACTTGACCTCATAATCTACCTCGTTATGGTCTTGCACCTTATTGTCTGCCTGCACTGCACTTTCTCTGTAACTGTCACACTTTATTCTGCATTCTGTATTGTTTACCCTGTACTACCTCAATGCACTGTGTAATGAATTGACCTGTACGATCGGTATTTTAATTTTTTAAAAAATTTTATTTACAGCGTGGTAACAGGCCTTTCTGGCCCATCGAGACCGCGCTGCCCACTTTAAACCCAAATTAACCTACCCATATATCATTGCAATATGGGAGGAAACCGGAGCACCCGGAGGAAACCTACGCAGACACGGGAGAACGTACAAACTCCTTACAGACAGCGACGGGAATCGAACCCCAATCGCTGGCGCTGTAATAGTGTTGCGCTAATTCTAATTCTAATTCCAGCTTGCTGTGGCTGAATTGGTTGCCCTCATGGCCCATTCTAGCAGTGAACACAATGGACCCTGACAAGGCAGGACGGTGGAATCGCTCAGCGCGTAGGGAGACAGGGAAGACAGGAGCTGGAATTGGAATTGGTTTATTATTGTCACATGTACTGAGGTACAGTGAAAAACTTTGTTTGCGTACAGATCATTCCATACATCAGTACATCGAGGTAGTACAAAGGGAAACAGAATGCAGACCATAGTGTTGCAGTTACAGAGAGAGTGCAGTGCAGGTAGAGAAAAAAAAGTGCAAGGGTCATGATGAGGTAGATGGAGATCAAGAGTTCATCTTTTAGCGTACAAGAGGACCGTTCAAGAGGCTGATAACAGCGGGATAGAAGCTCTCCTTGAGCCTGGTGGGATGTGCTCTCAGGCTTTTGTATCTTCTGCCCGATGGGACGGGGGAGAAGAGAGAATGTCCAGGGTGGGAGGGGTCCTTGATTATGCTGGCTGCTTTCCTGAGGCAGTGTGGTGTGGACAGAGTCAGTGGAGGGGAGGCTGGTTTGCCCAGTTTGGAGGGAGGGACATGATTTGAAAGGAATCGAGGAGTCCCTCACTTCGGAGGGGGACTGAGGGAGGGAAGGAATGACTCAGTTGGGAGGGAGGATGAGAGAAACTCAGAGCTGAGGTTTTATAAACAACGAGTTAACAGTCTGGAGACATGAACATTTTTTTGAAATTTGAATAAATGAAGAAAAGTAAACCTCTGCGTTACTTACCCCCAGGAATCTTACCCGCTTGACATTACAGAAGATGAGGATGAGCAGAACCCAGAAGAAGACGGCGATTACTCCAGTCCCAACCAGGATCACAACCTCGATGTTCGATCTGTCGTCACCGCCTGTTGTGAGTGGGAGAGCCTCAGGTCTGGGCAGTGAAATCCTCAACCTGCCGTGTGTCCAGGTGATGACACAGGTACAGAATGGCCAGGAGACGGGAAGAATCGGCCAGTGATCGAGTGGGGACAGGAGGAGCATTAGGATCACTCCGAGGGTAGCCGGGACCTGGACTGCTGACCTGGGAATGGTGGTGGGACACCTATCCATGAACCTGAAGTGGGAGTTGACAGACCTGGAGGAGGTTGGAGTCAGGATGGAACCAGGAGTGAGGGACACCCTTCCAGGGATCAACAGAGACACGGTGGGCAGTGGGTGACCTTGCCTTTAATCTGAGGCGGCTTCCATATTGACTCACACTGGCTCCAGTCCCAGTAATTACCCAGCAGGTCAACCACGGGCTGTGGGAGCCACTGTAGGACACAGCACACCCACGGCTGGTCCAGGTACAGGGCGTGGATGGAGGCAGGATTCAGAATCCTGAGGTGGTGCCACACTGTGGGAGGGGCGGTACTGAGGGCGGCCGAGGGTACCGGCAGGTGCCTGCCTGCCCATCTTCCGCGCTTACGTGTGCGCACGGGTGTGTTTAGAGAGGGAGCACGCGGTTTCCGCGGGCACCCTAGCCGAGTTCCGTGCTCGGTGGGCCCCTCAGGGGATCGCGTGTGTCGTGGACGATACGAACGCGATTCTTATTTGAAGTGTCGCGTGTCGTGTTAACGGGTGTAGCGTTGCGTGTGTGTTTCGTTGTATTAGTTTGCATTCTCTACCGTAGTATGTCGTTGCTTAGTTTCTTCTTATCTGTATTAGATGTCGTGTATTGACACTGGTTGTCTTTTGTAGTGCTTTTAGTGAATAAACGTTTACAACAAAAAAAGGGGCAGTACTGAGGGAGGGTCACATCGCGGGAGGGGTGGTACTGAGGTTGGGTCACACTGTGGGAACAGGGGTGGGAGTGACATTAACTGAAGGACGTGACAGTCTCTTCAGGCAGAGACAATTTCCTGCACCGTTACTGCAGAAGAATGGGGGATTTTATTGCCCATCACACGTCACAGGAGGGACCATGTGGCCATTGACCAGGTGCTGCTGGTGGGGCCTTTGCCGTCTGCAAATCCCCTGAAACCGGTCCGGACTGCCTGCCCTGCAGGAGACTCTTCAGCAGCTGGGACAGCCAGCTGGGAGCCCTGAGGTGGCGGAAGGTGCTACAGAAATGCAGCCCTGTGTCTGCCTTCTTGCCGGGTGATGGCGGAGCGGGGAAGCTGGGTGATGGCGGAGTGGGGGAGACGCTGGGCTCTGTAACGGCGAGCGGCCGGGCCTCTGGCGTGGGCTGTGCGATTGGCCGTGGACGCTCACTGACCTTCGACGGAGATGAATGCGCTGGAGTTGACGCAGCCCTTGGAGTTGCAGGCAATGCAGCGGTACAGGCCTGAGTCATTCTCCTGCGCCCGCTGGATGGTCAGGCTCTGGTTGTGCTCGGCGAGGACTACCCCTGGGTTCAAACACATCCTCGTTAGATGGGTCGCCCCTGGGCAGCCCACCCCCACGTCCACAGCCCAGGTCACACCCCTTCCCTCTCCCCACACCTCTCCCCTGTCCTTCCGATTGTCAGTAGAGATGACAGGAGTGGACAGTGAACCCATTCCGTTCACCCAACTCAGACACATTCTGCCCATTCGGCCCATTGCGTCTGTACTGACTCCTAGAATGATCTCTCTTATTAGCCCAACTCCTACCCCATTTGCAGAACATTTCCTGGTTGCATCACGGTCTGGGACGGCAATTCGAATGCACAGGAATGTAAGAAGCTACAGAGAGGAGTGGACTCAGCCCAATACATCACGGGCACATCCCTCCCCACCATCGGGAGTATCTGCAGGAGGCGCTGCCTCAAGAAGGCAACATCCATCATCAAAGATCCCCATCAGGACCAGGTTTATTATCACCGACATATGTTGTGAAATTTGTTGTCTTGTGGCAGCGGTACAGTGCAAGGCATAAAATCTATAAATTACAAAAGTAAATAAATAAAAGCAAAAGAGGAATAACGAGGGAGTGTTCATGGGTTCATGGACCGTTCAGAAATCTGATGGTGGAGGGGAAGAAGCTGTTCCTGAATCGTTGAGTGAGGGTCTTCAGGCTCCTGTACCTCCTCCCTGATGGTAGTAACAAGAAGAGGGCATGTCCCTGTTATGTTTCCTCTTCATCAAGAGACAAACTTCGCGTGGGTTTAACATCTGAACATTTTATTAACCAACACCCAGCCTGGTTTGCTTTCCCTCTCTTTTTACAGCCACTTCCTGTTCCTCCATGGGACCCCTTGCATTGCCTACTGGGAACTGTAGTCCTTTATTATAACTACAGAATAACACAGTCCCAGATGGTGAGGGTCCTTAGTGATGGATGCCCGGGCCGTGCCATCTTCTCACAGCTCCCATCGGGCAGGAGGTACAGAAGCCCGAAGTCCCCACACCACCAGGTTCAGGAACAGCTACTTCCCTTCAACCATTCGGTTTTTGAACCAACCGGCACAACCCTAATCACTGCCTCAGTACAGCAACACTGGGACCACTTTGCACTACAATGGACTTTTCTTTGGTTCTAATTGAGTTCTTTCTTGTAAAAATTGTGTATAATTTATATTTAATTCATGTTTTTCTTGTGAATGCTGCTTACCTGATGCTCTGTGCCTGTGATGCCGCTGCAAGTAAGTTTTTCATTGCACCTGTGCTCACACGGACTTGTGCAGATGACAATAAACTTGACTTTGACTTTGACTATTTCTCCAGCTCCAGTTGAACTTGCCTCCCCTGCCGTGTCAGCTCACTGTGCTAAACATTCCCCTCCCCTCTGGTACATCTCCCTTTCCCCTTCACCCCATGTTCTCTGCCTCCCAACCCTCCTGGCACTGAGAACAGTTCCCCATTATTTACCTTCATGGTGCTGAACACCCCCCCCCAAACCCCCTTGCCCAAGCAGAGCGGCCCCAGCTGCCCCAGTCTCCCCACTTTACACAAGCGAGCGGGGGATCAGACACTGACAGTGGTCCGGGGAACTCACATTGGACACCCAGTTGGGAAACAGACTGTAAGCAGGCTGAGACCATGGGATCGGACTCTGCCCATTTCCACACCTGACGGGATGGTGGAGGCAGAGACTCTCACACATTTAAGTATCTCCAGTAGCTCTTGAGTCACCAGGGCAGAGATGTCTGTGGTCTGTGTTGGGGAACGGGATGAGAGATGGGCACTTGAAGGTCAGCATGGACATTGAATTGGTTTATTCTTGTCAATATACCGAGGTACAGTGAAAAACTTGTCTTGCATATCAATCATACAGATCAATTCATTACACAGTGCATTGAGGTAGTACAGGGTAAGACAATAACAGAGAGTCTGTTTCTATGCTGAATGACTCCATAACAATAAGAGTTCCACTGTTTGGCCAGGACAGCAGAAGACAATGTAACTGAGACACATAAATGGACAGGGAAACACCAACAGGGGACACATCCTGTTGTTGAATGGTTCAGGGTTCATCTATGGGTATACAAGAGGAACTGTACGGACTCAGCGGGTGGGGGGAGAGGGTGATGGGGGGGGAGTGTCCGTGGGCTGTGGGAGGGGATCCAGTGGGTGGGGAGGACGTCCGTGGGCTGTGGGAGAAACAGGAATCGGATCAGAGTGAGAATGAAAACTAACATCCTACCTGAGAGCTCGTGGAGTGTCTTCTCATCCTTGAACCAGACGATGGTGGGAAGGGGAGTGCCACTGACACGGCACCTCATCTGGATGGAATCACTGACATTGACTGACAGGTCGGTCAGGTTCTCAAGCAGACTTGGGCTCTCCTGAGCTGTAGGAAGATTTGGAATGTTTTTATATTTATTCCTTTAGCCATGACGAGCTCGACTGTAAACACCCCGGAACTGGAAGCTGGTGTCTGGGTTCACACACAGACCAGACTGGGTGAGGGTGGGGAGTTCCTTCCCAGAAGGACATCGGTGCACCAGATGGGTTTCACAACGTCAATGGTATGGGAATGACACGGTCACCGTGGCAATCCCAGCTTTTTACTTCACTGCTTTCATCTCAGTTCCCAGCATTCCAGGTGGGATCTGTGGCCTTCAGGATGAGATTCCAGACCTCAAGACTGGCCCTATCACTGTACCAAGTACCCTGCAGTTGGGGTGACCTGCAACGTAAGAACCTCAGAATATACGAAAGAGGAGCAGGAGTTGGCCATTCGGCCCCTCGATTGTGCTCTGCTGTTCCTCAAACCATGGCTGATCTTTTACCTCAGTGCAATTTTCCTGCACTGTCCTCATATCCATCGATTCTTTTAATATCCAGCATCCTGGAACGTCGGAAGCTGGGGGGAGACCCGATAAAGGTTCTTAAAATTATGAGAGACAGAGATAGAGTAGGCAGTCAGAATCTTTTCCCCAGGGTGGAGATGTCAAACACCAGAGGACATGCATTTCAGGTTAGAGGTGGGAAGTTCAAAGGCGATGTAAGGGGCAGGTTTTTTTTTACGCAGGGAGTGGTGGGTGCCTGGAATGGGTTACCAGGGCAGTAGTGGAAGCAGGTAGTTTGGTGGAGTTTAAGAGGCTTTTAGACAGACGCATGAATATGAAGGGACTGGAGGGATGTGGATGATACACAGGAGGAGGACGTTTAGTATAAATTGGCATCAAGATCAGCACAATGTTGTGGGCTGAATGGCCTGTCCTATGCTGGACTGTTCTGTGTTCTATGTTCTATCCTATCCACCTGTTTTAAATGTAAACAACAGCTGTCCCTACGACCCTCTAGGGTACTGAACTAGAAGACAGAACATCGAGCAGAACTCCGAACGTTCACTCCCATCTGGGTGAAGAAATTCTTCATCTGTCCCTGTTCTGAGACTGTGACCCCTGGTTCTAAACATCAGAGAAACATCCTCCCTGAATTTTTCCATAAGAATTTTGTCTGCTTCAGAGATCACCAGAAAATACAGTCCTGGCCTACTCAGTCGCTGCCGGGGTCCCTGGAACCATTCTGGTCAACCTTCCGTTTGCTCCCTTTCTTAGGTTAACAGACCAAAACTGTCCACAGTGCTCCAGGTGCCAGGGCCCCAACCCCTGGAAACAAATCCTCCCGTAATAAAGACTAACATCCCATTAGCTGCCCCGAATCACAGTTGCCCCTTTCTCTCCCGCATCCTGGCCTCCCAACCAACATCGAGATCCCATTCACTCTCGGTGACTTTGGTTTCTTTCGGTGAGTTTGTTGGGGTTTAGAGCAGGATTCCACTCCATCCAAACTGTGACCCCAGCTCCCAACTCTGTGAATCCCAGCCCGACACTGACCTTCTGTTTCACTCCCTCACCTCCTCCCCTTGCTTAAGACCTCTTCGTCTCAAACTTCCTCCCGTTCTAACGAGAGAACGTTTCTCTCTCCACGGATGCTGCCTGACCTGCTGGGCATTTCCAGCATTTTCAATTCTTACCTTAAAGGTGGGGAGGGCCACCCCCTCCCCTCAACAGGGTGTCCCTCACCCCCACCACCCCCTCAACAGGGTGTCCCCGACCCCCACCCCCACCACCCCGCAACAGGGTGACCCGACTCCCAGCACCCCACAGAATGAAAACATTCCCCCCAACTCCCCTCCTGTCTTCCTCCTCTCCGCCCCTCCTCTCCTGCTCCTGTCCTCCCCTCCTCCCCCTCCCTTCCTCCCCTCCTCCTCTCCGTGCCTCCCCCCCGCCCCTCCTCCCCTCCTTCCCTTGTCCCTTCCGTCCCTCCTCTCCTGCTCCTGTCCTCCCCTCCTCCCCCTCCCTTCCTCCCCTCCTCCTCTCCGTGCCTCCCGCCCGCCCCTCCTCCCCTCCACCCCTGCTCCCCTCCTCCCCTCCTCCAGTCTGTGTCCCATGGTTACTGACCTCCCTTCTTGGGGTGTCAGTAGCCATGGAGAAACAGGCCTTTCACCTACTGTCTGGTCCTACCCCATTTACACCGAGCCCATTTCATTCTCCTCACATCCCCATCAACTCCCCCCAGATCCCACCCCTCACCCACACACGAGGGCCAATTTACAGCGGCCGATTAACCCACCGACCTGCATGTTGTTGGGACGTGGGAAGGAACCGGAGCACCCGGGGGAAACCCACACGGTCACAGTGAGAACGTGCAAACTCCACACAGACAGCTCCCGAGGTGGGGATCGAACCGGGGTCTCTGGAGCTGTGAGGCAGCGGCTTTCCCCCCCCGTGCTGCCCTGCCACACGGTGGACACTCACCCCTCACTAGGACGTATTTCCGGTGGCAATGCTTCTCGCCGGTTTTCTTGTTCTGCACCTCACACACATAATCACCCTCGTCCTTCAGCGTGATGCTGCTGATCTGTAGCTCGAGAGCCAGGCCCTTGTGTTGTGGGTCCACTGTCTCCACGCCCCGCAGCTTCCTGGCGTACATGTGCATGTTCTTGCACTCGAGCACGGGAGGGTCTCCCAGCTCCCCCTCCAGGGCGCTGGGCAGCAGCCGGTACCACTGCAGGTTCTCGTAGGTGTAATTATCCGCACTGCATCGCATCTGCACGCTCTGCCCTTCCACTGGGCTCTCCGAAGGCTGCAGGTCGATTCCGAATCCCTCCGGGATACCTAGTGGCACAGAGAGAGGGAATTCAGCTCCACAAGTTGTCCTGGATATGCCAACAAGGCAATTAGTAATCGGTTTATCATTGTCACATGTACCGAGGTACAGAGAGAAGCTTTTGTCTGCGTGCCATCCAGACACATCATTCTGTACGTCAGTACATTGAGGTAGTAAAGAGAATACAGAATGCAGAATGTAGTGTTCCAGTTACAGAGAAAGTGCAGAGCAGGTGGACAATAAAGTGCAAGGGCCACAATGACGTAGATTGTGAGGTCAAGAGTTCATCTTTAGTGTACAAGAGGTCCGTTCAAGAGTCTGATAACAGCGGGATAGGAGCTGTCCTTGAGCCTGGTGGGATGTGTTCTCAGGCTTTTGTATCTTCTGCCCAGTGGGAGAGGGGAGAAGGGAGAATGTCCGGGGTGGGAGGGGTCCTTGATTATGTCGGCTGCTTTACCCAGGCAACAGAAAGTGTGGACAGAGTCCGTGGAGGGGAGGCTGGTTTCTGCGTCCACAACTCTCTGCAGTTTCTTACCGCCTCACGGTACGAACTCTGAATACAAGTGTGGTTCTGAGGTGGGTGGGTGGGGGGGTCAGAGCCCGGGGAGTGAGCTGCTGTTCCCTGGGACACACTGCCTGTGAGTATGGTGGCAGAGGTTCTACAGGAGCTCCCGAACTCTGCAAGGATGGAATGTGGCAGGGGTTGTGGGGGAGATCAGGCGAGTGGTCTCTCACTCAGCTGAACCATTCGGCCCATCGCGTGCTGCTGGCTCCTCGGAAGAGCTCACCAGTTCTGTGAGCCTTTGGATGGCACAGTGAGTGCATCTGGTCAGTGCTGAGAGGCAATATACACACACACCCTCTCCACACCCCGCCCGCCACCCCCCCACCCCCCCCCCCCCACACACACACACACACACACACACACACACATTCATACACATACACCCTCTCCAACACACGCGCGCGCGCACGCACACACACACACACACACAGAGTCTCGCTCACACATTCTCACACACACTCATTAGGCACTCACTTGTCACGTAGAAGTAGATGACGCGGTCATCGTGCCCGACCTTGTTGAATGCAGAACACTTGTACATGACAGAGATGTTGGCGGCCAGGATGACCAGCTTGCTGACTGTCTGTCGGGGGAGAGGAAACACTGACTGAAGCACAGAGCGAAGAAGGTGCCTGTCCATCAAACAGGAAGAGGAGGCCATTCAGCCCTTCACGCATGTACACCAATCCACAGGATTGTGGCTAATCTCCATGTACCGGGGTCCATCCCCACCGACATCCATCCCCACCCACGTCCATCCCCACTGATGTCCATGCACCATAGTCCATCCCCACTGACGTCCATGCCCACCAACGTCCATCCTCAGCAACGTCCATCCCCACCCATGTCCATCCCCACCGACGTCCATGCACCATCGTCCATCCCCACCAACGTCCATGTCCACTAACATCCATCCCCACTGACGTCCATCTCCACCAATGTCCATGTCCACCGACGTCCAATCCCACTGACGTCCATGCACCAACATCCATGTCCACCGACGTCCATCCTCACCGACGTCCATGTCCACCGACGTCCATCCCCACGGAAGTCCATCCCCACCGAAGTCCATCCCCACCAATGTCCATCCCCACCAATGTCCATCCCCACCGAAGTCCATCCCACCAACACCTCTTTTATCAAAAGCTCAACTATCTCTGAGTTAAAGTCAACCACTGGCTGGTAACTTCTCTCCCTCTATTCACCAAATCCCCTTATACCATGAAAGATTCAATGCAGAACAAAGGGACGTCCATTTAGAACTGAGATGAGGAGGAATTTCTTCAGCCAGAGGGCGGTGAACCTGTGGAATTCATTGCCACAGAGGGCTGTGGAGGCCAAGTCATTGGGTGTGCTTAAGGCAGAGAGCGACAGGTTCTTGGTTGGGAGGGGGGTTAAGGCTTACGTGCAGGCTGGTGGTGGAGGGGAGGGGTGGGGGGTTTACGAGCTCCCATGGCCAATGTATTGAGGTCGGAGGTCACCTTCCACAAGATGATCCCGTAGCTGTCAATCCGGGATTCCGAATGGGAGTTCTGGGTCCACGGTCCACACCCAGCCACACTCGTGTCTGGGCTGGATTCCCAACCTGCCTCCCAATGTGTGACTTGTCTGTTTCTGTAGGAACCACCCATCCCACTGATCCTGGTTTATCTGACAGAGTCACAGTGGAACAGCACAGGAACAGGCCCTTCAGCCCACCATGTCCATGCTGACCTTTCTGTCCATTTACACCACTCCCATTGCCTGCATTAGGTCTGTATCCTTCTACACCTTGCCTGCTTAAGTGTCTGTCTAAATGCCTCTTCAACACAGTGTCTGTACCTGATTCCACTCCCTCCTCTGGCAGCGAGTTCCTGATGTCACCTTCTCTCGGTGTAAAAACTTACCCCTCAGGTCCCCTTTAAAATTCCTCCAAAGATTCTGACTATCCACCCTATCTGTGCCTCCTAACTTCACACACCTCCAGCAGGTCTCCCCTCAGCCTCCTTCACTTCTGGGAGAACAAGCCCTGTCTGTCCGACCTCTCCCCATAACTAAAGCCCTCCAATCCAGGCAACACCCTGGGGAATGACCTCTGCACCCTGTCCAACACCCTGGGGATTCCCCTCTGCACCCTGTCCAACACAACCACAGCCACATTGATGTTTGTGTCCAACGGTCTCTGGATAGCGAGGCTTCTGCTGGACAAGGCTGTTCTTCATCAGACAACGGAAGATGGATATTCCCACACATGGGATAACAGCAGGTTCTGGGAATCTTGCAACACTCAGATCGTTCTCCCCGTGACCCAGCCCTGCCTCCCGCCTCAGGACAACACGATATGGTGTCCTCCCCCCTCGCACCCCTCCTTCTGGGGAACTAGTGGGGGGCAATCTGGGCCGAGGAATCCTGAGCTCTTCCATTGCTTGTGTCCGGCTGCCTGGGGAGCATGGCAAGAAGTGAAATTCTTTCCTAAGACTCCCAGCATTGAACTGTACCCCCCCCCCCCACATTGAATTTTTTTCCCATCAAATTTAACCGAGATTTTGATCTAAAACCTTTAATTTTCCTTGATAATACTCCTGTGAAGATTTCTGGAATGTTCTACTATATAGTAGGTGCTATAGAGAAGCAAGGTTTTCTTGTTCATGTGGGGAGGAGGGTGGACGGGACCCCACCTTGTTCCTCCCCTCCAGAACCTCAGTGCTGCTCTCAATGCTCTCGATCTTGTTGATCATGGTCCCAGCTGAGATGTTCCTCCAGTCCTGGCAGTCGGGGGTCCGGTCCCGAGGGTGGCGCCCCATGGCGGCGCGACGACCTCTAAACTCGTGAGAAAAAGAAACACAAGGATTACAACTGGGAGGAAGAGTTGAACAGGCCGGGGCTCAGCTCCAGGAATATTTCAGATTTCCTGATGGGAACAGATGGGGTCAGGGTGGAAAGGCAGGTCTGCAAGACCGAGAAGGAGCCAGCATAAACACAATGGGCCAAATAACCTCTTCTAAGCTTCCTTGCTTCGATGAAACAAAAACAAAGATCTATTGGTCAGAGCAACCCGTATCTGGTTCTAAAATTCAGCATCAGCTCCTGAGCTTCCCACTGAGAGATCCCACCAAGATATCGACCACTTAACAGGTCCTGCTTGATACGGTGAAGGGGGTGTGAGCTGCAAGGTCTGCCTCCTTCTGTGCGATCTTGTTTTGTCTGCAGCCTCTGACAGCACAGGACATGACTGAGACAGGACCAGTGCAGTGGAGACCAAGCCCTGTCCTGGGGCACATGCTAGGTGAAACTCAGAGGCAGCTACAGAAAAACAGGAAGGTATCGGGGAGGACGGATTACTCCAGCATCCTCCTGGTTTGAAACAAACAGCAATATATTGGCAGGACACAGGGTGTGAAGAATTCACTGCTGTGTCTGTTTCCTGAAATTATTGGCGTTTGACAAAGTGTCTTCATTATTTCAAGGTGCACAGTGGGTTATGCTTGCATTGGACACATAACTCAATGACACCTTCATAAACTACTCCATATCGCCTGAAATAGACTATTGCTTTGATTGTTTGAAATCTCTTGCCACTGTTAAAGTTCAGTCATTATTGGCGTTTATTCTCAGTCTCTGGACAACCTCAGAATTTAACGCCTTCCCTTACTGTGGGATCAGTTGCTTTGTTTGATCAGAGATTTGAGCCCAGATTCCAGACCAAAGTGTGGGGCGGTACTGAGGGAGGGTCACACTGGGAGGGGCGGTACTGAAGGGCGAGGCGAGTGTTGTTGCGTTTACCTAGATGTTCGGTAAAATTGTGTTCTTTTTGTGGTCTGTGATGGAAGTTAATTTGTAGTGCATGTGTAATATGTAATATGGATTTACTATTTGTTGATTAGAAACTGTGCCTCCGTCAGTCGGTCTGGACAGTGGTTTCCAGGCCGTGTCCAAGACTGTGGGGGGGGGGGGGGTGGTGAGGCGAGTGTTGTTGCGTTTGCCTAGATGTTTGGTAGTATTGTGTTCTTTTTGTGGTCTGTGCTGGCAGTTAATGTGTAGTGCGTGTGTAATATGTAATAAAGACGTACTAATTGTAAAAAAAAGGGGTGGTACTGAGGGAGGGGAGGGAGGGTCACACTGTGGGAGGGGCAGTTCTGAGGGAGGGTCACACTGTGGGAGGGGCGGTGGGAGGACTGTGTGTGTCGTGGACGGTGAAAATGTGATTCTTATCTGAAGTGTTGCGGGTGTGTTTTGTGGGTGTTAACATTATTCCTGTAGTTCTGTAGTTTGCATGGTTTTTCCTCAACTTTCTTTATTAGTTATAGTGTTTTGACACTGGATGTCCTTTTGTAGTGCTTTTAACAAATAAACTGGGACCTTGTAGAGGTGAGCTTAGGGTGGGGACCACAGGTACACACACTGTTGTAGGACAGGTGAAGTCAGATGGGGGCCACAGGTACCCACATACTGTTGTGGGACAGGTGAGCTCAGGTGGGGCCACAGGTACTCACGCACTGTGGTGGGACAGGTGAGCTCAGGTGGGGACCACAGGTACTCACACACTGTTGTGGGACAGGTGAGCTCAGGTGGGGGCCACAGGTACCCACACACTGTTGTGGGACAGGTGAACTCATGTGGGGCCACAGGTACTCACTGACTGTGGTGGGACAGGTGAGCTCAGGTGGGAGCCACAGGTACTCACAGACTGTGGTGGGACAGGTGAGCTCAGGTGGGGGCCACAGGTACTCACACACCGTGGTGGGACAGGTGAGCTCAGGGTGGGGGCCACAGGTACTCACAGACTGCGGTAGGAGTTCGGTCCACATGGTCCCCAGGGCCTCCAGTACCACAGCACTCGTGTAGGCGTGGGGATCCCATACACGGTACACGTCAGCGTCTGCCGGCTCCCACGGGGGTAGATGTTGGTTGGAGAAGCCACTTCCTTCTCATGGATCTGCGGTGGGACTGTTCCAAAAAACAAGAAAGAAGCCATGTGTTGGACTGCAGTCGGAGACATGGGCAGAAGAGGGTTTTGTACAATCCCCGGCCTGGCTCAGAAATACCTGACACAGGACTCTGTCCCTCTCACCTTGGCCCACCACAGCCCTCAGACACCAACCCTCACCAGGTGAGGTCACCTGTCACATCAGGTGGTTACTCGGAGGGAGGAGGAGGGGAGACAGGCCGAGAGATGTCAGGGTCTCAGAAATAACCCTGTACCTGTCCAGCTGTGGGGGTTTCACTGGCTAAACTCTACCCAGGGTAAGTTGGCACCAACCTGGCTTGGTGTTTAAGTAATGTTGGTGTTAGGTAAGTCTTTAAACAGTGTGTGTGTGTGTGTGTGTGTGTGTGTGTGTGCGCGCGCACGCGCGCGCGTGTGTGTGTGAGAGAGAGAGAGAGAGACACGTCCCCCAGTGTTAGTCTGTGTGTGTATGTGTGGGACCCGTCCCCCAGTGAGGGTCAGTGTATGTGTACGACCCGTCCCCCAGTGAGGGTCAGTGTGTGTGTGTGTGTGTGTGTGTGTGTGTGTGTGTGTGTGTGTGTGTGTGTGTGTGTGTGTGTGGGGGGGGGGGGGGGGGGGGGGGGACCCATCCCCCAGGGAGGGGATTGTGCACAGCTCTCTGGGTGAGGGGCAGTGGGATGGAGACCTCAAACCTCAAGAGTCGGAGAGTTTTTGGGAATATCCGTGTTTGGGGGTGTCTGCAGCACGACCTGCACAGGTGTGCAGATGTTGGGGGTTGACCCCCCCCTCCCTCCCTCCCACACCTCACCGTTGACGATGAGCCGCAGCTGTAGCTGACTCTCCAGCTTGGCCCTCGGGTTCCGGGCGATAATGGTGTAGACCCCCGCATCCTGCTCGGACACCTCCTCGATCCTCAGGCTCGGCGCAGTCGGCCAGTTCCTGACCGGCTTCCCGTCTTTGATCCTGTGGCAGAACATGGGAGGATGTGAGTGGAGGGGGAGAGAGGGAGGGAGGTGGGGAGGGCGAGGAGAGAGAGCGTGGGGACGCGGGGGGGGAGAGCGGGGATGAGAGTATGGAGATGTGAGGGAGAGGGGCAAAGGAGGGGGGTTGGCCGTGCTTTGGGGTGAGGTGTAGGGAGGTGGGGGAGTGATTGGAGGGCAGAGGAGGGCGGTAGAAAGGCGGAGGGTAGAGAGGCAGAGGGGGAGAGGGGAGGGGTGGAGGAGGTGGGGACGTGGAGGGTTGGAGGAGGGGGGATGGAGGGGAGGGGACGGAGGGAGAGGAGATGGGTGGAAGGGGAGAGGAGAAGAGGGAAGGGGAGGAGAGTGGTGGAGGGGGAGAGGGGATAGGAGGGGAGGGGGAATGGAGGAGGAGGGGAGAGGAGAGGAGGGAAGGGAGTGGAGGAGGGGGAGGGGGAGAGAGGAGAGGGGGAGTAGAGGAGGAGGGGAGAGGAGGGGAGGAGGTCAGGGAGAGGAGGGGAGGGGGAGGGGGGAGAGGAGGAGGGGGTTAGAGGAGTGGCGGGGGTAAGAGTAGCGGAGGGGGTGGGTGAGGGGGGAGAGGGCTGGGCCTGACTCACCAGTGGATCTCAGGCCAGGGATGAGCTCGGACCTGCACCGTCAGCCGCACGTTCTTCTGTCCCAGCCTCGCCTCGATCACCGGCTTCTCCTCATAATCCAGATGGATAAACGGATTCTCTGGCAATGAGGACGGAGCAGGAGTCAGAGTGGGACGGCTTCCAGAGCCAGCCGCTCTCTGGTCAATGGTCAGCAGCTCAGAACCCAGCAGTAGGCCACTCGGCCCCTCAAGCCTGTCCTGTCTAGTTACTCAGTCACACATCCCCCACATTCATCACCATTCTGCGGAGGTCCACATCAGCCACTTTACAGGAAGTGCTACCTGTCTCTGACACTTTCCAAAAACCTCCCCGGTGTCCTATATCCTTTTAAAGCGTGCTCCTGAGATTGGCCACAATGCTCAAAGTCAAGGTCAAGTTTACTGTCAGATGCACAGGTCCATGTGTGCACAGGTGCAATAAAACTCTTCCTTGCAGCAGCATCACAGGCACACAGCATCAGATAAGCAGCATTCACAAGTCAGCTGATGCCTGCTCAGTGTTTTATAAAATGTTAGTTTAACCTTGCTTTGGCTCTTGGGCAGAAATGGTTCTCTAGTGTCTCAGTTATTCAACCGTGAGACGACGGCTTGATTGTGGCTAATTGTCTTTGTGGATCAGGATGTGTCGGGGACGTGATGTTTAAGCCAGGTAAATAATGGAAGAGTGTAATGTTTTTTGAACATGATTGATGCATTTCTGGAATTCCTGTTGGAGTTTGTAAATATGTAAGATAAGGTTTCTTTATTAGTCACATGTACATTGAAACACACAGTTTTGCGTAGAGTGTTCTGGGGGCAGCCCGCAAGTGTCGTCACGCTTCCGGCACCAACACAGCATGCCCACAACTTCCTAACCCGTACATCTTTGGAATGTGGGAGGAAACCAGAGCACCCAGAGGAAACCCACGCAGACACGGGGAGAATGTACAAACTATTCAGTTATCTGCTCAAACTCCTAGATTTCATGGCCATCTCCTTTGGATGTATTTGTTCCGTTGTGATCATCTGTGCTCTCAAAAACATAGGAAATAGGTGCAGGAGTCTGCCTCCATGCTTCCCTATTCAGTAGGACCATGACTGATCAGTGCTGGACTCATGTCTTCTGTGCCAGTTCCCCATAATCCTCAATTCCTCGATCTCCCAAAGATTTAGCTATCTCTATCTTAAATATATCTAATATCTATATCTAAAAGCATCCAGCTTCCACCACCCTCGGGGGCAGAGAACTCAGGACATTCACCTCCCTCTGAGAGAAGACATTCTTACACACCTCAGTTTTAAATGACCAACCTCTTATTTTGTAGCTCTGTCCCTTGTTCATGAGTCTCCCACCAGCAAAATTTCTCGACATCTACCCTGTCGAGCCTTATTAGGTTCTTAATATTTCACCCCTCGTTCTTCTAACCTGTTATTGAAGAGCGAGACCTTGGGGTACATGTAGATGTTTCTCTGTAAGTAGTGACACAGGCAGAGATAGTGCTGAGGAAGGAGTATGGTACGTTTGCCTTCGTTGGCCGAGGCACTGAGTCCAGCTGTTAGGCCGTTATGTTACAATTGTACAAGTTGGGCTGCACTTGGAGCACTGTGTGCGGATCTGGTCTCCACACACTGGGAAGGATGTGAATAATCTGGAGAGGGGGTAGAAGAGATTCACAACAATGTTGCCGGGACCGGATGACTTCAGTTATGGGGAGAGATCGGACAGGCCGGGACTGTTCTCCCCGAGCGAAGGAGGCTGAGGGGTGACCTGAAAGAGATTTATAAAATCATGAGGGGCACAGATAAGGTGCTGGCGCCGGAAGCGTGGTGACACTTGCGGGCTGCCCCCAGCACATTCTCAGTAACGCAAAAAGATGCATTTGACTGTGTGTTTCAATGTACATGTGACTAATAAAGAAATAATATTAAGACAGCACTCCAGGCTGTCTTGAGGGTGCAACGCCTCTCCGAGTCGCTGGGATTTGGAAGCGGTGAAGCTGCCCTCTCCTTGATTCCAATATCCCCTCACATTTCCCACTCCAGAGGACAATGGGGGAACCACCTTACCATACACAATGACCTCGGCCCTCTTCTCCTCAACGCTGAAGCTGTTATCCATCTTGCAAACATAGGTGCCTCGATCGGCGGTGGACACATTGCTGATGATCAGGGTGCTGCTCAGTTCCGAGCCACTGTCCAGTTGCCGTTTACGGTCGGTGATCACCACTTGCTGGTCGCCCCTGTGCAACTAAAGATTGCAAGAGGCTTTGTCAGTGTGACCTGAGGTAGAACTTGGACCAAGCTCACTCGCGCCCAAGCGTTTCAGGATGCGGAGCAGACTTCAGAAGCAGGAGCAGCCCACAGCACAGAGCCCCACAGCCCCTCAGCCCCACAGTCCTCAGCCCCTCAGAACACAGCCCCACAGTTGGCTGTGACATTCAGTTAAATTTAATACCTTAAAATTAATGTACCCACATTGTTTCCATAGCCAGTAACACCAACTGAATCCCCTCCTACTACGCACGGACACTCTCACCCATCACCGACTCCCCCCACCCACTGAATCCCCTCCTACAGCCCACGGACACTCTCCCCAATCACTGACTCCCCCCACCCACTGAATTTCCTCCCACAGCCCACGGACACTCTCCCCTATCATCGACTCCCCCCACCCACTGAATCCCCTCCCATAGCCCACAGCCGCTCACCCCCATCACACACTGAATCCTGGCGCTGAAACAGTAAGTCTCCAAAGAGCATTACAGCACAGATACAGGCCATTCAGCCCAACCAGTCCATGCCGACCACGGTGCCCACCCAGCTAGTCCCAATTCCCTGCATTCGGCCCATATCCCTCCAGGCCCCTCCCCCCCCCCCCTCCATGTACCTATCCAAGTGCTTCTTAAATGACACTGTTGTACCTGCCTCACCCACTTCCTCTGGCAGCTCGTTCCATACACTCACCACCCTCTGCGTGGAAAAAGTTGCCCCTCAGGTCGCTTTTAAATCTTTCCCCTCTCACCCTAAACCTATGCCCCCTAGTTTGGGACTCCCCTACCCTGGGGAACAGACTGTTACCGTCCACCTTATCTATGCCTCTCATAATTTTAAACACTTCTATAAGGTCACCCCTCATTCTCCCACGTTCCAAGGAATAAAGATCCAGCCTGGCCAACATCTCCCTATAACTCAGGCCCTTGAGTCCTGGCAACATCCTCGTAAATCTTCTCTGCACTCTTTCCAGTCTAACCACGTCTTTCCTATAACAGGGCGACCAAAACCGTCCACAGCACTCCAAGTGCGGCTTCACCAATGACTTGTACAACTGCAACATAACTTCCCAACTCCTGTACTCAGTACCCTGACTGATGAAGGGCAGCGTGCTAAACACCTTTTTCACCACCCTGTCTACCTGTGATGCTGCTTTCAACAAACTCTGCACTTGTACTCCTAGGTCCCTCTGTTCCATTACACTCCCTCGTGCCCTGCCATTCACAGTACAAGCCCTAGAATGGTTGGACTTTCTAAAATACATCACCTCACACTTATCTGTATTGAAATCCATTTGCTACTCCTCGGCCCACTTCCCGAACTGACCAAGATCCCCCTGTGATCTACGATAACCTTCGTTACTATCAACAACACCTAATTTCATGACATCTGCAAACTTACTGATCAAACCTTGTGCATCTGCCTTCTATGATAAATGACTCACACACAGAAATCCCACAGTTAGTCTATTTCAGAGTGAACTTGCATGAACGGGCAGCATTTTCCTGCAATTATAACGGCACCATTGCATTACTGGGAATCCTTGTGATCGGCACAGAGTAAATGGGATGTGGCCAGAGCCACTGCTTGGATCTTCCGGCAACGCAGGCCTGGATAGTGGGGAATGGGATTTCACAAAAGAGCATCCTGCTGACTCACCGTTTTCCCCGGGTACTCCCACTGGAAGTTACCGACCACATTGAACTCCCCGTTGACGGTGCAGTTGAGAACGAGCCTCTCTCCGACGACCAGTTCTGGGCGATCAGGGCTCAGTGTGATCTTATAAATCTGCCGTCCTTTAGGAAAGGTGCAGATTAGAAAGGGTTCGCACACGGAGGGTGAAACTGCTTCAGCTCATCCAAGTACAAACGTGTGAATCACCAGCAGGAGTGGACCTCGGACCCCTCGAACCTGTTCCTCCATTTCATAAGATCACGCCTGGTGTGAATATAACCTCAACATGATATTCCCACCTACTCCTGGTAACCTTTCAACCCCCTTACCTATCAAGCATCCATCTGCCCCTCCCTTAAAAATACTCAAACACTCGGCTCCCACTGCCCTTTGAGGTGAAGAGTTCCAAAGACTCACCACCACCAAAGGCTCCTCTGCCCGGGATCGCAAGAGGCTGCAGAGGGTTGTAGACTCAGCCAGCTCCATCACGGGAACAGCCCTCCCTACCATCCTGGACATCTTGAGGAAATGCCTCAAGAAGGCAGCATCCATCACTAAGGACCCTCACTACCCAGGACATGCCCTCTTCACATTGCTAGCATCGGGGAGGAGGTACAGGAGCCTGAAGACCCACACTCAACGATTCAGGAACAGCTTCCTCCCCTCCGTCGTCAGATTTCTGAACGGTCCATAAAGACTACTTCGTTATTCCTTTTTTTACACTATGTATTTACTTTGTAATTTATAGTAATATTTATTTCAGAACAACACATTTCACGTCATATGACAGTGATAATAAACCTGATTCTGATTCAGGTTCTGGGACCCTCTGAGAGAAGGAACTTCACCTCATTGCTCTCTTACACAGAGAGCTTGCTTTTAACCAGTGACTAGATCTAGATACGCTCCCCTTCTCTCTCACCCTGTCAAGACCACGCAGAATCTTATGTTCACTGTTCCAAACTCCAGTGGATACAAGTCAAATATCCAACACATGGATAGAACCTTGGAGATGCACCAGCATCTCCACTTTCCAATAAGCTTAAGGAGATTTGGTGTGTCATCGAAGACCCTGACAAACATCTGCAGATGTGCAGTGGAGAGCATTCTGACTGGGTGCATCACAGCCTGGTACGGAGGCTCCAATGCACAGGATCGCAAGAGGCTACAGGGTGCAGAGGGCTCAGCCAGTTCTATCACGGGCACAGCTCTCCCCACCGAGGACATCTACAAGAGGTGCCATCTCAGGAAGACGACATCCATCATCAGGGACCCCCACCATCCGGGCCATGCCCTCTTCTCGATGCTGCCATCAGGCAGGAGGTACAGGAGCCTGAAGACCCCACACCTCAAGGTTTAACAACAGCTTCTTCCCCACTGCCGTCAGGTTCTTGAACCGACTGGAAAACCCAACACTACCTTGGATTATATTTCTTTTTCTCTCTCAACTTGTGCCCGTGTCATTATGTTTATTGTGTTGTGTAAGTTATGTATAATTTATGTTAATTTAAGTTTATGTTAACCCATGCTTGTCATGTTGTAATCCACTGTGCTGCTTCTGCAAAACGCTCATTTTCATGCATTTATACCCTTGACAATAAACTTGATCTTGACCCCCTGAAATGGAGATGGAGCAGTCAAGATCTGCTTCTCATTAAAACCTACGATACTGAGAGGCCTGGATAGAGTGGATGTGGAGAGAATCCATCAGTAGGAGAGTCCAGGATCTGAGGGCACAGCCTCAGAATAAAGGGACATCCCTTTAGAACTGAGATGAGGAGGAATTTCTTCAGCCAGAGGGTGGTGAATCTGTGGGATTTGTTGCCACAGACGGTGGTGGACGCCAAGTCATTGGGTGTACTTAAGGCAGAGATTGATAGGTTCTTGTTTGGTACGGGTTAAGAAGAGAAGGCGGGACAATGGGGTTGAAAAAAATCAGCCATGATTAAGTGGTGGAACAGACTCAATGGACTGAATGGCCTAATTATGCTCCTATATCTTATGGTCTTGTGGTCTAGTGGTCTAAGAAAGGGGAGAGTCCGAGATAGACCGTGTGAAAGTGAAAGGAGAATGGGAATTGCTGTGAACACTGAATTAAGGCAGAGACGGAAAGATTGCATTGTGAACTGTGCACACCATGTGTTAGCCTGCATTTCAAGATGCAGAATTCACAGTCAGCAGTGAGCACCCAGCATTGACCACAGGCCTGAATAAATACCACACTTTGAGGGGCCTGGATGGCTGTAAGTACTGGTGAAGAGCGAGCTGGATCCTTTGGGGCAGGTCTGGGTTATTGACAGTGCCCCATGAAGTGATTGCATGGGGGGGAGGTGTCAGAACAAGCCATACCCACAAAGAGAGATGAGTAAAGTGTTGACAGCTGAGCCCCTCTGCTTGCTTAGCCGGCTGTCAAAAATGCCAAAGCCTCTGAATGTTTGAAAATGTTTCATAACTCCAATCAAAATCCATTAAAACCAAACAAAATTGATTTAAAATTCACAAAATACATAAGACTGTGTAAATATTAAAAAGATCTAAATTAACTAGTACTTACCAAGTCCCTTGCAGCCATTCCCAGCCACTGAAATTATTGGAGAGAGTCCCTGTGCCGGGTCCGAACTAGTGCAGGATGTCCCTGCGGATTACTCACTATATGTGGAGAAGAACCATCACAACTTCTTGCCCTCACTGTGCTCCCATGAGGATTTCGACTTTGGAGTGCAGTGGAGTAACTAAAAGCACATTTGTGAATTTTTTTGTGTTTGACTACAGGGCTACGCTCAAGATGTTGGCAGTTATGTAGGGAACCGTCGGCACTTCTTCACAAGATACTCATCGTCCTGCAACCTGAGAGGGACCCTGCTGTTCCTCATCCTCTGTGTCTCTTCCTCTCGTCCCTCGCTCGGCCTGCGGGATTGGCGAGTGGTTATGTCCCCTTGCTTTCTCATTGCAATGGAGGATGAATGTACCCAGGATCCACAGAGGCAGGTGAAAGCCCTCTATTAAAAAACTACTGCTAGGCTCCCACCCAGCAAGCGAGAGTCACAAAGGAAGGATGCACTAGGTCAGAGTATTTTATACTTGGAGAGAAACAGACAAGTAACAAGAGCTTTACCTATGACGTTGATGATGTAGGGTGTGGCTGAGAAGACTCTGTCACCAATGACAGATTCACAAGTTATGTGAAACAAGTTTTCAAGCCTGGTTTTGGGAACAGTCATCCCCTTTCTATTGTTCCATATCACGTTGGTTCCATCTGGGTAGATGACAGAATTGGTAAATCCCTGAGAGTGGGCAAAGAGAGAACTGATTAGAAGGCCGGCACCAACAGAACTGGAGCAACGCAGATTCACCCGAGACGGCAGATGCTGGTGTCTGGAGCTACACACAACCTGCCAGAGAAACTCAGCGTCTCGAGCAGCATCTGTAGGGGCAGAGGAATTGTCGACATTTCTGGTCAAGACCCGGCATCAGGACTCATGATCAGTTCCAATGCAGGGTTCCATCCCGAAACATCAACAGTTCCTTTCCACCACCGCCCCCCCCCCCCCGCCCCCACAGATGCTGCTCGACCCACTGAGTTCCTCCAGCAGATGTTTGTTGACATGAAAATTGTTGATCTTGTTGGGAATAAATTGGAAAAGATCTGAAAGCAAAGACAGGTTAGTGATGACTCACCTCCCGCAGAGTGACGTTGAGGGACGGGATGGACACCAAGCAAGGCACAGTGACCAACGGGCTGTTCACGGTCAAAATGTGAAACTGTTGGGTCCCATTGGGCGAGGTGTTGAGGAAGGGGTTCTGGGGATCTGCAGATAACAGAAGCCATTCATTTCAATAGAATCCATCGGCAGATTCAGTTCCCACACCCTGCCCACTCCTAACCACTTAGAGTCTGGGCACAACGCTCACTGTGCCTCATCCAGATGGATTAACTCGTCAGCATTGCCAGGAGACTATCCCAACCTGACCTAGGACAGGCAACTGTGTTGTAGGGGCAGTGTTGTGTCCTCAACCACTGGCCAAACTTGCTGGTTCACCAGACACCAAGTTCTCTCCCTCCCTCTGACACCTGTTGCTACCTCTGGTCACACTCACTGCTCACAGATCCAGGAATGCAATCTGTGTCCATGGCCTTCCTGGTATCCTCGCTGACCTCCACACTCAACCACTTCTGGTATCCCCCAGTGTGATCACTCCCATTACGTGTCCCTCAGTGTGATCACTCCCATTACATATCCCCCAGTGTAATCACTCCCATTACGTATCCCTCAGTGAATTCACTCCATTACTGGCAGCCAGAGCCCCGAGTTCTGGAACTCCCTCCCTCAACTTCTCATCCCTCCACCTGCACCCAAACCTTTTGTCTCTTGTCCTGAAATCTCCCTGTGGCTTTTGCCAACTGTTATCCAATATCATTCCATAAAAGGCCCAGGGATTTTCCCTGGAAAGAGCGGGGAGAGTGAAAAGAAGATTTACGAGGATGTTGCCGGGACTCGAGGGCCTGAGTTATAGGGAGAGGTTGGGCAGGTTGGGACTTTATTCCTTGGAGGGTAGGAGACTGAGGGGTGACTTTATAGAGGTGTATAAAATCATGAGGGGCACAGATAGGGTGAATGGTCACGGTCCTTTCCTCGGGGTTGGGGATTGAAAAACTCAGGGGCACAGGTTTAAGGTGAGAAAGGAGAAATTTAAAACAGGCCTGAGGGGCAACTTCTTCATACAGAGGGTGGTGAATGTATGGAACGAGCTGCCAGAGGAAGTGGGTGAGGCAGGTACAATAATGACATTTAAAAGACACTTGGATAGGAAAGTTTTAGAGGGATACGGACTAAATGCTGGCAAATGGGGCTGGCTCAGAAAGGCACCTTGGTCGACATGGACGTGTTGGGCTGAAGGGCCTGTTTCCGTGCTGTATTGCTCTGTGATCATGATAATGCAAATTGCTGTTGTTGCATTGTTCAAGTGCCTTTGGCTGTTCAATTAAATATTACTTGTAAAAATGGACAGAATCATTGTACAAACACTTCAGAACTCACCTGTTTGGTTCCTTCCATACTCCGTACACATTCCAGTCTGCTCCCTTTCTCACCCACACACCACCTCCTTACACCTTCAGAGATTTATATTGTACTCTCCTCACTCTAGCTCAGGTGGTGGGCCGAAGGGCCTGTATTGTGCCGTATCGTTCTATGGTCAGGTTTATGTCGGAACCCTACACTATGCTCATCAACTAGACTAATAAACACAGTGCAGAAGTGAGTGAGTTCCGCACTGCTGGGGATGTTGAAATGAATCTCCTACTCGCCTCTGCTCAGTGGTGCCAGAATATAAGAAATACTGACTTGTTACAAGACAGAAGGAGATCATCTGGCTCACTGGGTCCGAGCTTGCTCCCAGCAGAGAAATCCCACAGTCCCATTCCCCACTCCTGATTTTGCCAAAACCCCACAACTTCTCCCCTCACATGTGCTCCATCACACCCACACATTGTGGACGGTTCACTGTGACCAATTAACCCACCAATCTGCTCGTTGTTGGGATGTGGGAGAAAACCGGAGCACCTAGGGGAAAACCCCGGTCACGGGGAGAAAATACAATCTCCACACAGACAGCGCCGGAGGTCGGGATCGAACCTGTGAGGCAGTGGGTCTACCAGCTATGCCTTCCAAATTAGAAGTAGGCCATTCAGCCCCTAATACCTGCTCCACCAGTCAAACAGATCATGATAGCACCACAATACTCCTTGAATCCCTTGATATCCAAAAATCCATTGATTTCCGCCTTTAAAGTACTCAGTGACTGAACCTCCGCAGCCTCATGGGTGTAGAACTCGGAACGTTCACCGTCCTCTCCCCATCACTGTGCTGAATGATGAGCCTTTATTTCCAGCCCATAACTCCTGGTCCTCGCCACCTAAGTCTGCCTAATGAAGCCATGTCATAACTTTGTACATTTCAATGAGATCTTCTCTTATCCTTCTAAACTCTGTAGAATACAGGTCCAGCCAGCTTAATCTCACCTCACAGGGCAAACCCTTATCTGGGAATTGATCTGGCGGATCTTCACTGCACTCCTGCTATGGCAAGTACATCCTTCCTTAGATATGGAGGCCAGACCTTTTTGTTAAGTCATTCAAGGGGTGTGGGCTTTACTGGCTGAGCCGGCGTTTAATTGCCCATCACTAGTTGCCCCTGAGAAGGTGGTGGTGAGCTGCCTTCTTGACCCGCTGCAGTCCTTGAGGTGTGGGTCCACAGTGCTGTTCCGGAGGGAGTTCCAGGACTTTGACCCAGCGATGGTGAAGGAACGGAGATATATTTCCCAGTCAGGATGGGGTGTGTCTTGGAGGGCAACTTCCAGGGGGTGGTGTTCTCCGTGCTTCTGCTGCCCTTGTCCTTCCAGCTGGTGGGCTTGGAAGGTGCTGCCTGAGGAGTCTCGGTGAGCTGCATCCTGTAGAAGGTGTGTTCCACCACTGGGATCATTCCAGCCACTGGTGAGGGTTTACTGGCACTGGGCCACTAATGCGTAAGAAAGTGGTTGAGGCGATCACTACAACTGGTTAAATTGGCAAAGTTGATGGTTAATAGTTTATTTAGGGCCTTGGTGACATCTAGCTTTGGTCTCATTGAACCCCTAGTGTAGAGTCATACAGAACGGAAACAGGCCCTTCGACCCAACTGGTCCACACTGACCAAGATTCCCATCTGTTGAGCCCATTTGCCTGCGTTTGGCCCATATCCCTCTAAACCTTTCCTATCTGCATACCTGTCCAAGTGCCTTTTAAATGTTGTTAATGTACCTGCCTCACCCACTTCCTCTGGCAGCTTGTTCCATATACGTACCACCCTCTGGGTGAAAAAGTTGCCCCTCAGGTTCCTATTAAATCTCTCTTCTCACCTTAAACCTGTGCCCTCTAGTTCTTGATTCCCCAACCCTGGGAAATTGTAACAAGATGTCTCTTCTCTCCCACTCATAGCCTCTGATAATGAAGGTCAAGGTGCTGTTTGTTTTCCTAATTGTTTGGTGGACCGTAGATTAATTTGCTGTGATTTGTTTACAACAACACCCGGTCCCACTGAACACCTTTTGATCTAATTTAAGAATGAGCATGGAGTTCTCTTGGTGTTCTGGCACCGGGATCTTCACTCAAACAGCTTAAAAGCAGATGGCTTGGTCATTATCACATTGCTCAGGGTCTCAGGGCACCAAGGGAACCAGATGAGATAGAGATGGGCAAGGAGGCAAGATTGAGGTCCGGTGTCAGCCCTGAGCTGACGGATGGGGAACAGGTTGGAGGGACTCAACAGGGAAAAACCCAGAGGCAGAAAATAGACAAGAAATTAGTCATGATGGATTTTAAAAGGATGCAGTTCACCAATCTTGAGTTCATTGAAAGGAAAGGTTAATGGTGTGGATGTGATATAAACAGCCACACTCAGCAACTGAGGCTGTAAATGTGGACTATAGTCTGTGCCGATGGAGTCGACTCCTCAAGGTGTTCTGAGGCAGCCCAGTGCAAGCATCGGCTTATGCCAACCCCGCTAACGGTGATGACTGAGTCACCCCCCCCTCCTCCTACCAGGCCAGTGAGGGAGGGGGATTAAAAGCCAGCCTCAGGGTTGCCGCCCCTGCCTCGAGATGACAAGAAAGAACTCGGTCCAAGGAGGGTGGGTCCCGGCTGCACCAAACAACTGCACAATCTGCCTTTCCAATGACTTTCGGAAATGCACAGTGAGACTGTTCTCAGGGCTGACATTCAGTTTGTTGTCCCAGCAGAGAATATCATCCAGCTTCCTGCTCCTTCTTTCTGTACAAGATCCAAGCAGCAGCTCGAAAGTGCAGCTCTGTAAACAAAGTGGGGAAGGAAGACTTCCTGTCCAACGTCCCCCGGGATTCCAACCAGGACAAGGCTCTGGGCTCTGTGCGAACACACAGCAGCGGCTTCCTGTCACCGAGCGCAGTCATACCCAAGGCTTCAGTATTCCAGCCCCTACCACACAGCAACAGTCAGAAAAACAACCTTCAACTTGACCTTCTCCAATCCATCGTCACGTTACCCAACCCCTCCCTGTAGCAATGGACACCTCCAGCTCTCGTGGCTCCACAGGAAACGAACATCACTGGATGAGTTTATAAATACACCAGTGAGAAGTGGCAAAACATTCTGAGACAGAGGTTTAAAGTTCTCCCCCCTCGAGTTCAAATCCCTCTGTGGTCTCATCCCTTCCTACCTCTGGGATCTCCTCCACCTTCTTGAGAACTTTCCACTCATAGAGTCACACAGCAGGGAGACAGGCCCTTCGGCCCAACTCATCCATGCTGACCAAGGTGCCTAGCTAAGATAGTCCCATTTGCCTGCATTTGGCCCATATCCCTCTAAACCTTTCTATCCGTGTACCTGTCCAAGTGTCTTTTAAATGTTGTTAATGTACCTGCCTCACCCACTTCCTCTGGCAGCTCGTTCCATATACCCACTACCCTCTGCGTTCCTCCAACAATTCAGGCCTCTGGACAATCCCTGAATTTAAAGGCTCCACCACAGGTGGTGGTTCCTTCAGCTGCCTGGGCCCTGAGCTCTGGAATTCCCTCCCTGAACCTCTCCGTTTCTCCCCTCTCCTTTTCCTTTCCCACCGAGCTTTTGATCATTTGTCAGTCATCTGCTCCTGTGGCTTGGTTTCTGCTGTTATCCGATAATGCTCCTTTAGATGTATCTTTATACTGCTGTGAATTAAATTTTCTCCATCAGCCCAGCTCCTGTTATTCTCTGCGACTGAACAGAGTCAGTCTTGTGAAGGTTCAGGTCCACAGATGTAACTTGACTTCTGTTGCCTGAACACTGACGGCCATTCAACTGCAGATGCCTTGCGGTCAGACCTGATGTGGTTCTCACTCTGGGATTCCCACAGCTCTCTCGGGCGGTGACTGAGGCAAGAATCACACAGCAAAGGAGGCTCTTCAGCCCAACGTGTCTGTACTAGCTCCTTGAAAGAGCTCTCCAACTAATTGCATTTCCCAACTCTTACCCCCCCAACTCTCTGAATCTTTCCCCTTCCAATTCCCGTTAAATCTCCTCCCACCACCCTTCCAGGCTCTATTTCAGCCCTCAAAGATCACAACAGCTCACACCGGGTAAGTATTGTCCGCCCCTCCCCTGTCACCAACCCTCCCTCCACTAGGAACAGTATCTTCTGACCTACTGTTGAAATAACACTTTATAAACCTCTCCCTTTATCCTCCTCTGTTCTATGGAGAATAATCCCAGCTTCTCCCGTTTCCCACATACTTGGGGCCATTCCCTCAAATGCCTCTGCAAACTCTCTTTGATTACATCCTAAAGTGTAACCAGACCCAGCCTGATAATGTGTGCCTCCAGTTGCAATATAAACACTGTATGCTTCTTAAACTCTCAACCACTTCCAGAACACTCCCAGCTTCTCTGCCCTTTAAGATACAAATTGGGAGTTCCTTGAGCCAGGTCTGCCATTCAATAAGCTCTTGGCCGATCTGACCACAATCCAACTCTACATTCCCTTCTACCCCAATAACCGTTCACCTCCCTGCTCACCAGGTATCCACTTACCTCTGCATTGAAATAGAGTCTTTGGACATTTCAATGCAGAGGTAAGTGGATACCTGGCGAGCAGGGAGGTGAACGGTTATTTACTGCCTTTCAAGGAAGAGAGTTCCACAGACTCACAATTCTCTGACACAGAAGAATTTGCCTCATGGAACATGAAGGTAGAACAGAACAACACAGGAACAGGCCCTTTGGCCCACCATGCCTGTACCAGCTGTGATGCCATTCAAACTAATCCCATCTGCCTGCACTTGGTTAGTATCACTCCGTTCTGTCACCTCTGCTTCAAGTGGGAGTCTCATACATTTCAAACCAGATTCCTGAATTCTAGGTCATAGAGTCACAGAGCAACACAGCACGGATACAGGCCCTTCGGCCCAACCAGTCCATGCCAACCACGGTGCCCACCCAGCTAGTCCCAATTCCCTGAGTTCGGCCCATATCCCTCCAAGCCCCGTCCCTCCATGTACCTGTCCAAGTGCTTCTTAAATGACACTGTTGTACCTACCTCACCCACTTCCTCTGGCAGCTCGTTCCATACACTCACCACCCTCTGCGTGAAACAGTTGCCCCTCAGGTCCCTTTTAAACCTTTCCCCACTCACCCTAAACCTATGTCTCCCAGTTTTGGACTCCCCTACCCTGGGGAAAAGACTGTTACCGTCCACCTTATCTATGCCTCTCATAATTTTAAACACTTGTATAAGGTCGCCCCTCATTCTCCTACGTTCCAAGGAATAAAGACCCAGCCTGGCCAAACTCTCCCTATATCTCAGGCCCTCAAGTCCTGGCAACATCCTCGTAAATCTTTCTGCACTCTGTCCAGCTTAACCACATCTTTCCTATAACAGGGCGACCAAAGCTGTCCACAGAGGAACCAAAACCGCAGAGGAACCAAAACTGTAGACAGGTTCTCCCACAAGAGGAAACACCCTCTCCATATCCACCTTCAACTCCCTCAGCATCTTATATGTTTCAATCATCCTCACTTTCCTCCTCTAAATTGCCCAAACTCTACAACAATTTCTCAGAAGACAACCTGTCCGTTCCAGGTTGCAAACCTTCTCTGAACTGTTTCCAATGCCTTAGCATCCTTCCTTAAATAAGAAGACTAGTACTGTACACAATGCGCCAGATCTGGTCTCATCAATGACGTGGCCTCCACAGCCGTCTGTGGCAACAAATTCCACAGGTTCACCGCCCTCTGGCTGAAGAAATTCCTCCTCATCTCAGTTTTAAAAGGATGTCCCTTTATTCTGAGGCTGTGCCCTCAGATCCTGGACTCTCCCACTGATGGAAACATCCCCTCCACGTCCACTCTATCCAGGCCTTTCAGTATCCAGTAGGTTTCAATGAGATCCCCCCCCATTCTTCTGAACTCCATCAAGTACAGGTCCAGAGACATCAAACGCTCCTTATACGTTAACCCTTTCATTCCTGGGATCATTCTCGTAAACCTCCTCTGGACCCTCTCCAATGCCAGCACATCCTTCCCTAGGTATGGGGCCCAAAACTGCTCACAATACTCCAAATGTGGTCTGACCAACACCTCAGCAGTACACCCTTGCTTATATTCCAGTCCTCTCGAAATGAATGCTAACATTGCATTTGCCTTGCTTACTACTGACTCAACCTGCAAGTTAACCTTCAGGGAATCCTGCACTAGGACTCCCAAATCCCTTCAATTTCTGAATTGTCTCCCCATTTAGAAGATAGTCTACACCTTTATTCTTCCTACCAAAGGGCATAACCTCACACTTCCCTCCGCCGTATTCCATCTGCCGGTTCCTTGCCCATCCTCCCAACCTGTCCAGGTCCTTCTGCAGACTCCCTGCCTCCGCAACACTACCTGCCCCTCCACCTACCCTTCATACCAAAGTGCTGTGCTTCACACCTCTCCATGTTGTGTCCGCCTGTTGTTCCCGCTGGAAACTCAGCAAAAATAATGATTTATTTCCCTGGAGCGTACGTGACCTCTGAGACATTTATAAAATCATGATGAACGTAGGTCAGGTGAACAGCCAATGTCTTTTCCCCAGGGGAGGGGAGTCCAAAACTTAGAGGCACAGGTTTAAAGTGAGGGAGGAAAGATTTCAAAGGGTTCTGAGGGGCAGGTTTATCACACAGGACGCGGTGCGTGTGTGGAACGAGCTGCCAGACAAGGTGGTACCGGCGGGTAGGTGACAACATTTAAAAGGCATTTGGACAGTTCCATGGAGAGGAAAGGTTTACAGGGATGTGGGCCAAATGCAGGCAAATGGGAACAGTTCAGGAAGGCCACTTGGTTGGCATGGATGAGTTGGGCTGAAGGGCCTGTTTCTGTGCTGTATAACTCTGTGACTCTGAATGGAGCAAGGCATTGGCAAAGTCCCAGTTAATGTCATTTCCATGAGATGCCTGAGGAATTTTGGCCAGGAAACTATCACTGCTCTTCAAACTTTGTCCCTCGCTCTCAAAGCACCTGTCTTGGTTCTTTCCCTTGCTCAGGTCCTGTGGGATATTTAGGTCAGACTCCTCTCCCCTTTCTCCCATTCATCTGCAACTGAAACCCAACGTCCTTATTTCAGACTGCTTGGGCTTTGATCCCTCTCGCTAAGTTGGTGGAATGTGGCCTCCAGTGAAGATCTGATGAGTAAACCAGGCCCTGGGCTAAGATTACAATGATCTTCGAAGTCTGACTAGGGTCTTGTCTAGAGTCATTTCCTTGGAATGCTTCAAGGCTGCACCATCTGTACCAATTACAATCCACTGACCTGTTTGTTTTCTCCCAATATAATTGATGTATTTCTGAGAATTCTGTGCTCAGTCCACAGGGAGAGGATGCGTCAAGTTTCAGCTTTAATGTGGGAGTGTGTTGGAATGGTTGGTGCTGTGGGAGCAGCTTTTCCCAGGAAGGCTGGTTAGATACTGGATAGTGCAGGGAGTCATGGAGCAGAGGGTGGCGAGACCTTGCTATAGGGAGTCAAGGGCAGGGTAAACGTTCCCAACAACACCTCCCAAACCCCTGCTACTGCCCAGGGAGACCCCACTGATTCCTGGAGCTTACCCACAGGGCCTTTAGCCCTAGAACATCTCGTCCCCAGGTTCCTGTTGTGGAGACACTAGTGGGGGCGAGTTCCTCAGTGAGTCCAACATGAGGGTTCCTCTCCTCCCAGGGTATTGGTGGGAACGTGGAGAGCACAGAAAGCATTGGATTAGTGTAGGCAGGATGACTGTATACAGGTGTTATAGAGACAGGCCCTTCAGCCCACTGAGTCCATGCTAATCCCATTTGTTACTCTCCCCACATTCGCATCTATTCCCCCCCCCCCATATTCTACCCCTCACCCACACACTAGGCAATTTACAGTGGCCAATTAACTACCAACCAGCGCATTTGAAACAAAAGAGCTGGTCATTGACTTCAGGAAGGGGGGCAGTGCACATGCTCCTGTTTACATCAACAGTACTGAGGTCAAGAGCTTCAAGTTCCTGGGAGTGAACATCATCCTGTCCTGGTCCAACCACACAGACGCCACGGCCAAGAAAGCTCACCAGCGCCTCTACTTCCTCAGGACGCTAAAGAAATTTGGCATGTCCCTTTGACCCTCACTAACTTTTATCAATGCGCCATAGGAAGCATCCTATCCATGACAGCTTCCTTGACCAGCATGTTCGTGAACCTACAAGGGAAAATGCGATCTTAGATCTGGTCCTGTGCAATGAGACAGGGAAAATTAATGATCTCGTAGTTAGGGATCCTCTTGGAAAGAGTGATCACAGTATGACTGAATTTCTCGTACCAATGGAGGCTCATACAATTCGATCTAAAACCAGTGTATTATGCCTAAACAAGGGAGGCTACAACGGGATGAGGGAGGAGTTGGCCAGCGCAGACTGGGAACACAGGCTGTGTGGTGGGACAATTGAGGAACAGTGGAAGACTTTCAAAGAGATTTTTCACAGTGCTCAACAAAAGTATATTCCAGTTAAAAGCAAGGACAGTAAGGGTGGGGAGAGCCAGCCGCGGATAACTAAGGAAATAAAAGAAGGCATCAGGCTAAAAGCTCATGTATACAAAGTCGCCAAGAGTAGTGGGAAACTGGACGATTGGGAAAACTTTTAAAAAGCAACAAAGAACCACTAAGCAAGCAATGAGGAAAGGGAAGGTAGATTGTGAAAGTAAACTTGCGCAAAATATAAAACCAGATAATAAAAGTTTTTTATAATTACATAAAGCAGAAAAGGGTGGCTAAAGTGAACGTAGGTGTTTAAGAAGCATTTAGACAGACATGCGAACAGGCTGGGGATGGAGGGATATGGACTGTGTGCAGGGAGGTGGGATTAGGTGTCATTAGGCACAACACCGTGGGCCGAAGGGTTGTTCCTGTGCTGTGCTGTTCTATGTTCTTTGTTCTAAATTGTTGGAGATATTTACAGCTAGGAACTTGAAGCTCTCAACCATCTCCTCCCCAGCACCAGTGATACAGACTGGGGTGTGTCCTCTGCCCCGATTCATGAAGCTACTGAACTCTTGCTGCCACTGAGGGAAATGTTGTTGTCTTGGCACCATGCCACCAGGCTCCCTGTCTCCTTGGGGACTGTGTGTTGAATGATGATGAAGGATTTCGGACCAGTTAGACAGGGAGGGGATAGGGAGGGGGGCAATTTTCTTGCTCGGGAATGATAAATGCAATGCAGGGATTTGATGAATCCAAGAAAATTACATTCAGAAGACATTTAGCCAGGTTCACGGATAGGAAAGGTTTAGAGGAATATGGGTCAAATGCAGGCAAATAGGATTAGCTCAGGTAGGCAAGTTGGTCAGCATGGACAAGTTGGGCCAAAGGGCCTGTTTCTGTGCTGTATGACTCTATGACTCTAAAAGGAAGCGTCTGCCTTTCAGTCTGGAGGGGGTTCAGAGGTACTCAGGTCCACATGACCCAGTGTTGCAACAAGAAAGGGCTGATCTGGTTCTGATTACAGCACAAAGCATTCAGGAGAAGCAGAGTGTCTGTGGAGCTTGCAGGACGTGGCCTGTGTACAGTGAACCACGTCGGATACCAGTCAATGGGCAGCAGACACACCGTGCCCATGCTCCGAGTTCATATGGACCCCCCCCTTGCTAACCCTGCCACCTCAGGGTTTGCTCTGGGAGGTGCGGGCACAACACAGATCGAGTGCTGAGACAGTAGGGTGTGCTTTGGTGGGGGTGTAGGGAGGGGAGCAGATTAGACAAGACAAGCCTCCACCAGTGGCACCTATAACAGGTCAGAGATGTGGGCGTGAGTGTGGTGGGGCCCAGCTCCATGTGAGTAACTGTCAGCAATCAAACACGTATCCCACAGGTAAATGGAAGTGAGGGTGGTCTGACATGGAGGGTGCCCCTGGGAGAGGGTGCTTCATAAATTTCAGATTTAATTACAACATAAAAGGAGCTCATTCCTCCATCAAGTCCATGCTAGCTCTCAGAGCTACCTCGTCAGATCCATCCCCTCACATTTCCCTGTGTGCCATTCTCTCTCACACACTCACCAACTGCCTGCTCCTTGCCCCTCACCCACACACTGGGGACAATTTACAGCGGCCAATTAACCCACTGACCCACAAATCGTTGGGATGTAGGAGGAAACCGGAGCACCCAGGGGAATCCCACGCAGTCACAGGGAGAGCGTGAAGACTCCAAACAGACAGTGCCGGAGGTCGGGATTGAACCTGGATCACTGGAGCTGGGAGGCAGCGGCACCAACTGCTGCAGCCCTCTGCTCATTGTAGGGTGATTGGACGCAATGCCCTTGGTTGTAGGACATGGGTGGTACAGGCTGAGTTCTGTCATTGTTCAGAGATTAGAGAGTGAGACAGCTCACAAGCTGTTGGAGCTTTGGGTGACGTGGGGCCATCCGACCATATGCGATCTCACAGCATTCTTCTCTTTCACGGCTCTAGTTTACAAGTATCCCCAACGTGTGTATGATTGTGTTGTAAGCTGTCCTATCTGTTTAGCTCTTGAGATTAAGTCGTATTTTGTTACTACACTGACTTGAAGTGAGAATGCTCTTGAGTTCGATAATGTTGCTCAAGCTTTGCAAATTTGAGTTCCTTCAGAGCTACATGGCAGAGAGAGATAGAGAGAGAAAGAGAGTGTTAGAGAGAGTGAGAGAGAGAGAGGTAGAGAGAGAGAGGTAGAGAGAGAGAGGTAGAGAGGGAGCAGGAGTCGGGAAGTGATAAGTCTGTATTTGAAGGAAATGGAATAAACCTGTGTTCTGTCTGAACTAATTGAATACCATGGAATCGGATTGGACAAGAAAAGATCTAAATTTTTTAACATGAAATAAAATTGCAAGTTGTGATATTTTAAGAGGCGGCATCTGTCCAAGGAGAGCTGTAAATGTAAGAGCCGTGCGAGGCTTCTCACCTCCTTTGCCTATTTTCCTTTGTCTGTCCATATGAGTTCTAAAATCGATTTCACTGTGAAAATTAACTTTGTCAGGCTCTGCACAGATTCATAAAGAAGGAAAAATATTTTTTTCATTTGTGTCTGTGTTTTTGTTGCCCTTTCTCTCCTATTTCTCATTGTTTGCAAGCGATGGTGCTTCAATTTGTGATCTGGATTAACGTTGACACTCACCAACTTTTACAGATGCACTATAGAAAGCAACCTATCTGGATGCATCACGGCTTGGTACGGCAACTGCTCTGCCCAGGACCGCAAGAAACTGCAGAGAGTTGTGGACACAGCCCAGCGCATCACGGACACCAGCCTCCCCTCCTTGGACTCTGTCTTTACCTCTCGCTGCCTTGGTGTAGCAGCCAGCATAATCAAAGACCCCACCCACCCGGGACATTCTCTCTTCTCTCCTCTTCCATCAGGTAGAAGATACAGGAGCCTGAGGGCACGTACCACCAGACTTAAGGACAGCTTCTACCCCACTGTGATAAGACTATTGAACGGTTCCCTTATACAATGAGATGGAGTCTGACCTCATGATCTACCTAGTTGTGACCTTGCACCTTATTGCACTGCACTTTCTCTGTAGCTGTGACACTTTACTCTGTACTGTTATTGTTTTTACCTGTACTACATCAATGCACTCTGTCCTAACCCAATGTAACTGTACTGTGTAATGAATTGATCTGTACGATCGGCATGCAAGACAAGTTTTTCACTGTACCTCTATACAAGTGACAATAATAAACCAATACCACTGTTCAGGCAAGGACCTGAATTTCACAATGGTCATGTGACACTCCATGTTTCCACAAATTAAACATTGGAAATGTTGGATTGGTATTATGGGTAATAGACTCAGAAAAATATCTTTCCAAACATAAAATATTTTTGTCAAAAATGTATAACTTATGCATATGTTGTATAATTTTACATATAATTTATGTTCTGAGTGTTGTCTGAACCTCCGTGCCTGTGATGCTTCTGCAAGCAAGTTTTTCGTTGTACCTGTACCTCACCGTACTTGTGCACATGACAATAAACTTGACCTGACTTGACTCATGACCTTTGCCAAGTGACTTTCTGGTTCATAAGAAGATGAAACGTAAAAGGTTAAGAATGAATATCAGACAGCAGCTGTATTTAACTGCAAACTTAGTTAGTTTTCAGGCAGAGCAGACTCTGTGGGGATTGTATAACAGAACGTACTGGTACAACGTAAGGAACAAAGTACTCCTTGGCACATAAGAAGGGGTGGTAGGGGTGTCAAAACTAGAAGGTGCAGGCTTAAGGTGAGAGGGAGGAGGTTTAAAGGGGATCTGAAGGGTAAGTGTTTCACACACAGAGTAGTTGGTATCTGGAACGAGCTGCCAGAGGAGGAGGTGGAGGCAGGAACAGGAACAACACTTCAGAGGCATCTGGACAAGTACTTGAATGAGCAGGGCCTAGACGGAGATGGAATTAATGCAGGTAAATGGGATTAGTGTAGACAGGTGTGGTGGTCAGCATAGATGTGGTGGGCCGAAGGGCCTGTTTCCATGCTGTAAAGCTCTACTGTCTGACTAACTGAGTTCTTCCAGAATTTCTGCTTTCGCTTCCGATTCAAGCAGCTGCAGATATATTTGTTTCTCAAATTTCAATTGGGCTGGGATCTGGAAAGCGAACCAAGCTGGTGTCCAGGGTGAAACAAAGCATCCCTTTAAGCTGGTGGATCTCTCCAGTAAATATCACAGGCCCAGGATGGGGAACTATAATCCCACCACAGAATAATGACAGGATATTGTCTGGGCGAAAAGCCAACAAGTGATCCCAGACAAAACTCTACCTCTCCTTGTCTGTCCTCACCCAGTGTTAGCATTCCCGGGTCCCAGCCCTTCAATATTCAGTTATCCGGTGAAGAATCCCAGGAGTTACCACTGATGTTCATCCGGTCAGTGATCTCAGCGGGAAGCAATTCATGGATTTGGGGCAGCAGGTTATGGAGTCAAACTGAGCTCATAAATTCACAGTGTTTTACCAAACTGCACCGTGGGGGGGGGGGGCGGTGGTACTGAGGGAGGGTCACACTGTGGGGGGACAGTACTGAGGGAGGGTCACACTGTGGGAGGGGTGGTACTGATCTCCTGCTGGGCCTGGCCAAGCTGGCCATCCATGGGACGTGTCGGCGGGCGGCCGAGGGTCCCGGCAGGTCGGCCTGCCTGCCCGTCTTCGCGCTTATGTGCGCGCGCGGGTGCGTTTAGAGAGGGAGCACGCGGTTTCCACAACCCTCCAGGTGAGAGAATTCTGGAGATATCTTGCCCGCTGTGGGAAGAAGCTGCTCGGATTTAAGTGACCAACCCCTGATCTTATCGCTCGGTTCCCTCATTGTGATTCTCCTGCAAGTGGAAACATCTGGACATCTCACCTGCCACACCCACCGAGGATTGGTAAATTGGTGAATTGGTTTATTATTGTCACCTGTACCAAGCTACAGTGAGAAACTTTGTTCTGCATGCCATTCATACAGATCATTTCATCACATCAGTGCATCGAGGTAGTTTAAGGGAAAACAATAACAGAATGCAGAATAAAGTGTTACAGTTACAGAGAAAGTGCAGTGCAGGCAGACAATAAGGTGCAAGGTCATAAAGAGGTAGATTGTGAGATTAAGAGTCCATTTTATTGTGTTTATTGCATTTATCAGATGCTTCAAGGATCAAAATGTTCCCATTCTGTCCCAGTTCTGACCATCGAAGGGCAGCACAGTGGTGTAGCTGGTGGGACTGCCGATGCACAGCTCCAGTGACTCAGGTTTAATCCTGACCTGTATAGAGTTCTCCCTGTGACAGTCAGCTTTCCCCGGATACTCCAGTTTCCTGCCACATCCCGGAGACATGCGGGTCGGTGGATTAATCGGCTGCTGTAAATTACCCCCAGTGTGTGGGTGAGGGGTAGAATCTGGGGGGAGTTGATGGGAGTGTGGGGAGAATAGGTTCTGGGGAAATAAGTGTGGAATAGGACTGATGGGATTGCTCTGAGAGCTAGTGTCGACTCAGTAGGCTGAATAGCCTCCTATATTGTAAGAAGGTATAAACTATACTCTGTGTTGCAAAAACTATGGATTATGCTTGAAATATTCTATTTTGATGAAAGGATTTCCAGTAAAGCTGCGTAAAGCAAGAAGGATTCAGGATCCATAGATGAGCTTCAACCTTCAATGACTGACTGATCTGCAATCAATTCAGATGCAGTCAAATCAGAATATTTCCTGAAACATGTCACAGTGTCACAGAGCTGTACAGTACAGGAACAGGCCCTTCGGCCCAACTCGTCCATCCCGACTGTGATGCTATCTATGCTGGTCACATCCGCCCACATTACACCACTCTTTCCCTATCCAACTACCTGTCCAAATGCCTTTGAGTTGTAGACTGAGCCAGCTCCATCATGGGCACAAGCCTCCCCACCATCGAGGACATCTTCATGAGGCGGCGCCTCAAGAAGGTGACATCCATCACTACTGCCCCTCACCACCCGGGACATGCCCTCTTCTCGTTACTACCATCAGGGAGCCTGAAGACCCTCACTCAACGACTCAGAAACAGCTTCTTCCCCTCCGCCATCAGGTTTCTAAATGGTCCATGAACCCATGAACACTGCCTCGTTACTCCTTTTTTTGCACTATCTATTTTTGTAATTTATAGTAAGTTTACGTCTTGCACTGTACTGCTGCCGTAAAACAACAAACTTCATGTCATATGTCAGCGATAATAAACCTGGTTCTGTTTCTGAACAGTTTAATTTGGTTACTGAGGTTTTGCCAAGAGCCCCCAGCACTGTAGCAGACCAGTCTGTGAGCAAAGAATTTAAAGTCTGGTCTAATTGCATTTTTTTCTTGTAAAAATTGTGTATAATTTATGTTTAATTTATGTTTTTCTTGTGAATGCTGCTTATCTGATGCTCTGTGCCTGTGATGCTGCTGCAGTAAGTTTTTCATTGCACCTGTGCACACTTGGACTTGTACAGATAACAATAAACTCGACTTTGACTTTGAAGATATAACGTGGGGATGCAGACAGGGGTGGTTGGAGGAGTTGTTAGTCTTGCTGTGGGTGGCAGGGGTGAGGGTTAGCTGCTGACCCCACTCCTGACCATCTTCATCCTGTTTACTCAGAGATAGATTATTTTTTGATATAACTAATTTTTAAAAAATTAGCAATTTGTCCAGAAGATTAAGGCCAGTTATTAAAGAAATTTCAAGTTCAGAAACAAGAACAGAAATGCTGAGAGAGGGTCACACTGAGGGCGGGGCTCTACTGAGGGAGTACTGAGGGAGGGGCACACTGTGGGAGGGGCACACTGTGGGAGGGGCAGTACTGAGGGAGGGGCAGTACTGAGGGAGGGGCACACTGTGGGAGGGGCAGTACTGAGGGAGGGGCACACTGTGGGAGGGGCAGTACTGAGTCTCCTTGGCTGCCATGTGTTTATTGGTAGTTCTCTTGCTCCCAGCAATTTCTTCCGACCTTGGGATCACCTCTCAGCAACGATCATTCACAGCACAGTAGTAACTTTTCACCACCTCATGGTAATAAATTATCACAGAATAACTGGCACCTCACAATAACCACAGTCACAGAGTTGTACAGCACAGAAACAGGCCATTCAGCCCATTGTGCCCATGCTGACCACCAACCACCCACCTACACTAATCCTGTTCACCAGCACTTGGTCTGCGCCTTCGCTGCCTTGGTGATTCAAATGCTCGTCCGGATGCTTCTTCAATGTGGTGAGAGTCTCTGCCTCCACCACCCCCTCAGGCCATGTGTTCCAGGTTCCAACCCCCCTCTGGGGGAAAGAAATCCTCCTCAGGTCCCCTCTAAACCTTTTACTCCTCACCTTGAACCCCTGCCTTCAGGGTATAGACACCTCTGCAATGGAGAGAAGTTTACTGCTGCCTTCCCTGTCTATACCCCTGGTAGTTGTGTATCAGCGTCCCCCACACCAGGGAGAGCAGACCCAGCCTCTCCCGTCTCTCCCCATCCCTGCAACGCTCCATCTCAGGCAATGTCCTGGTGAGTCTCTGCAAGCCCTCCAGAAATATCACATCCTCCCTATACCTTGGTGACCAGAACTGAAATTAGTACCCAAGGGGTGACCTCACCAATGTCCTGTGGAGTTTCCCATAAATTCCCAGCTCTTATATTCTGTGCCCCAGCTGATAAAGGCCAGCATCCCCTATGTCATCTTTGCTACCCTATCTACCTGTGCTGCCGCCTTCAGGGATCTCTGAACTTTTATTTCAAAAATAAATTTTATTCATAATAAAATATAAATACAAAATGAAAGAAAAACAGTGCAAAACCCTTTTATGTTCTTAGTGTCATTTGGTCAATGCATTCAATATGTTAAAACATAGCAGCATTGCCACTCATGTGGCCCCTGGGGTGATACACCCCTCTGCTGTTGGAGGGGATCCCCCACTGGGCTCAGACCCCCTATGTCCAGTAGTGGTGGGGCCCTCGACCGTGGATCTCTGAACTTCTACACCAAGGTCCCTCTGTTCCTCAACACCCTCCAGGGCCCTTCCATCCATTGTGTGTGTCCTGCCCTTATTTTATCTCCCAAAATGCACACCAAGATTAAATAATGATTGTTGAATATTACACATTAATAAATGCTCATCGCCTTGCAGTGACAATTGATCATCCCTGTGAGGGATTATTCTGGAGTTATGAAATGATGGAGAGCAGATATTAATTAAAACAAGAACCAGTCTTCCAGAAATAAAACCTGTTCACAATTTAACTTCAACTGATATGTTAGGGCTATTGAAATTGATCCTTGGGTGTGGGACATTCTGATCTTGTCCCATTGAAACTACTCAGGGGAAGACAATGGATGTTGATTGGTGCTCACTGAAACCTTCGGGATGAGACCAGGGAAGGCAGTAAGTGGCCATCTCCTCTAGTAACGCATCGTATCCCTGGCAATTAATGCACAGTTCAGGACAGGTCTGTTATGTCACTTAATATTCTGGCCAGTTGTATATTCAGAGGGCCGTCCCTCAACACTGTAACAACAGAGGGATATTTCGGGTACACAAGAGGCTGAAGATGCTGGAAATCTGGAGCAACACACAAAGCTCTGGAGGAACTCAACGGGTCAGGCAGCCTCTGTGGAGGGAAATGGACAGTTGATGTTTCGGGCCGAGACCCTTCATCAGGACTGGTATATTTTGGGTGCTCGGAAGCTCTCAGACCAGCCACCAGTATTGAACATTCACAGGGGTTCTGCTGGTTGGGATGCGCTTCCATTGTAAATAGTTAATTCTGCAAAGCTACCTATTTTCAAAGTGTTAAAGTTACATAGGTGGTTATAGCCATTGAAACTTTAGTTAATCATTTATTGTTCTCTTTGTGTTCAAAAAGTATAAAACATTGTGTTGGGAGAGAACCAAGTTGTCCCCATAAGATCTGCTGTGTTGAATAAAGCCTTTTCTATCTCTCAGTTACAGCTTCCTTGTGGCTCAGTTAAGTAGTCACAACAGTCCCCATCAACCGCCAGAACGAACCGAGAGCACCTTACCTTTCACAAAGACGTAAATGCTGACTGCTGTTACCTCATCAACAATCGATTCAAAGAAGTGGTAATAGCAGCGGTAGTACCCCGTGTCATTGGCTCTGGTTCCTGTTAATGTCAATGTCTTGCAGTATTGATGTGTGGCCACTCCTTCACACTCCGTTATACTCACGGTCCGCCCACCAGCTTCCTCCAGCCAGTATGATGGTGACTTTGTGTCTTCCTTGACTGCAACCTTTCCTGGCCAAGTCCAGCCCAGGGGCCTCTGACCTCTGAAACAAACAGAGAGAACGGCATGTGACATCACTGTCCAGGGGATCACAGGCAAGTAAAGCCATCGACGGTCGTGGGAGGATGCTGGGATCCATAATCAGATCTTGAACAAGAACATGTCCCACCAGGCTCAAGGACAGCTTCTATCCGGCTGTTATCAGACCCCTGAATGGACCTCCTGTACAATAAAGATGAACTCTTGATCCCTCAATCTACCTCATCAGGTAGATTCCCTTGCACCTTATTGTCTGCCTGCACTGCACTTTCTCTGTAGCTGTGACACTTTATTCTGCACTCTGTTCCTGTTTTTCCCTTTGTACTACCTCGATGTACTTATGTTTGGAACGATCTGTATGGATGGCCCACAAACAAGGTTTTTCACTGTAACTCAGTGCCTGTGAGGGTAATATACAAATTACCAACAGTGAGCACGTTACTTCCCACCCCTGTCCCACCATCACCTTCCCCTTCACCATCCACAATTTCCTCTCCTGCCTTCCTGCACCACATCTCACACATTCCCTTCTTCCCCAGCTTCCCCACTGCACAGCTGTGGAAGAAGGTCCCTCTCCCTCTCCACTTCTGATTTCCCTGGGCCACCGCCATTTCCTCCCATCCATCAGGACAGGATGTAGCCACGACCCACCCCCTCAGGTATCGTTCTCCCTCAGTTTCCATCCTTTACCTATCACGGCCCACGTTGGGCACCAATAAATCTGTGGGTGGCTGAACCCACACCTCCCTCTGACTCGTGATAGAACATCGAGCAGTCCAGCACAGGAACAGGCCCTTCAGCCCACCGTGTCTGTGCCAACCATGATGCCAATTTAAACTCCACGTCTGCATGGACGTGGTCTGTATCTGTCCATTCCCTCCCAGTTCCTCTGCCTGTCTAAATGCCTCGAACATTGCTGCTATACCTGCCTCCACCACCTCTCCGGCAGCCCGTTCCAGGCACCCACCACTCTGTGTAAAAGACTTGCCCCACACATCTCCTTTACAGTTCCCCCTCTCACCTTAAAGTGATGCCCTCCAGTATTTGACATTCCCACCCTGGGGAAAAGACTCTGGCTGCCTACCCTATCTGTGCCTCTCATCATTTTATAAACTTCTATCAGGTCTCCCCTCAGCCTCCACTGTTCCAGAGAAAACAACCCCAGTTTGTCCGACCTCTCCTTATAGCTCATACCCCTGAATCCAGGCAACATCCTGATGGATCCTGCCATTAACTGAATACTTTCCGCTTACATTTGACCTCCCAAAGAACAACCCCTCACACTTGCCCGGATTGAACTTGCGCAGATGAAACTCCATCTGCCATTTCTCCACCCACGACTGCAACAGATCTGGATCCTGTTGTATCCTTCGACGACCTTCTTCACTGGCCACAATTCTACCAGTCTTTGTGCCACCTGTAAACTTACTCATCAGCCCACCTCCAATTTCACCCAAATTATCCCTAAGTATCACAAACAGCAGAGGTCCCGGCACCGATTCCTGCAGAACACCACTGGTCACAGACCTCCACCCAGAACGACACCCTTGCTCCACTACACTCTGCCTTTTCCATCGAGCCTCCCCCACCTCTCCGTGCCGACGTTTTTCCTCTCTCCTCTCCATTCCTCCTCCTGCGTCCTCGGTTTCTCCCTCCCTTGTGGATACCAGCTTCTCCTTAAATCCACCTCCACTGTTCACCTCCACAGGTCCCCGTGGGGGTGAGTTCCATGATCCCACCCCCTCTGAGTAATCAAGCGTTGTAATGAGAACGTTGAATAACCCCAGTGATCAATCGTCATCAGTGAGTCTACCACAGGCTGGTGTGGCTTCTGATTCACAATCCGGACCCCAGCCTGTGTCTGCGTGGAGTTCGCACGTTCTCCCTGTGACCACGTGGGATTCCCCGGGTGCTCCGGTTCCCTCCCACATCCCAACAACAAGGTGTTAGTCAACTGGTCACTGTAAATTACCCTCGGTGTAGGTATGTGGCAAAAAGAATCAAAGGGTGGGGGGTGGCTGAGCCTGTTGAAGTTGCAGGAGTACAGGGTAGTAAAGTGAGGGAGTGGGATGGATGGAGTTGTTCTGCTGGGGTCCAGCATGGACAGTGGGCTGAAGGGCCTCCTTCTGTACTGTAGAAAGCAAGTGAAAGACCCGATCTTGAGGTGAAGACTTCACCCTGTGGGAGAGTTCTGGGAGAGTGGAATGGAGTCAGAGTAATACAGCACAGAAACAGGCCCTTCAGCCCAACTCGTCCATGCTGACTGTGTTGCCCACCCATGAGAATCCCATTTGCCCGCATTTGGCCCTTATCCCTCTGAACCCCTACTTATCCAAGTGCCTCTTAAGTGTCATTATTGTACCTGCCTCAACACTTCCTCTAGCAACTCATTCCATATGATAAGGTGGACTCTTGACCTCACAATCTACCTCGTTATGACCTTGTACCTTATTGTCTGCCAGCGCTGCACTTTCTCTGTAGCTGCAACACTTTACTCTGCACTCTGTTATTGTTTTACCTTGCACTACCTCAATGTACTGTGTAATAAATTGATCTGTACGATTGGTGTGCAAGACAAGTACAAGTACAAGTGACAATAATAAACCAATTCCAATACACCCACCACCCCCTTGGTGAAGAAGTTGCCCCTCAGGTCCTTTTTAAATCCTTCCCCTCTCACCTTAAACCTATGCCCACTAGCTTTTGATTCTCTTCCCTGGAGAAAAGACTGTGTGTATTCACCCGATCTATGGCCCTCATGATTTTATACACCTCTGTAAGATCATCTCAGTCTCCTATACACCGTGGAATAAAGTCCTGGTCTGTCCAACCTCTCCTCATTACTCAGTCCCTCGAGTTCTCGGTCCACCTGGCCTCTCACCTTGCTGTCGTTTCAGCTCTCATGGTCATTGCTACGTTACTTTTCAACTCAGCTACGTGACTGACGTCCAGTATTTACTGCCTCCCCGATCCCCCTGCCCTTAGAGGAAACCCTCAACTGGGATAGTTCCACACTATCAGCACCCAGCTGGTGTGGAGAGAGGTGACCACATTTCACACAGCAGGAGGGTGTTCAATGGTCGGGACCACATGAACCCCAAGTGGTACATACGTACCCTCTGCCCCGCAGGGCTGCTCAATGGGGATCGGGAGGTGGGTGGGAACTGGAGGCTGAATTGCCTTTGCCTGTTACATTCAAAGTGTCTCCGTGTGAGATTTGGACGGGTTTACAATATAAATCATCGACTCGTTCCATCTGCTTCTCTTTGTTGCCACAAACACTGAATAACATCTGCTTTTGCTTAGCAGATCTGCGTCCTACTGTACTCTGCTCTCGACAGTGTCCGAGCAGCGAGACAGCTGGCGCCCATTAAATCCGATAATCATTCTCCCTCCACACACATTCATCACCCACCCTCTATGTTCAGTCACTCACCTACACACCCGTCTCTCCCACCAGTAAGATCAACCTCTTTCCCCAATTCTCTCACCCCAGCGCAGTGTGAGACCCAACACCTAGAACACCCTTGTGGAAGATTCCAACAGAGCAGGCAGATCTTACATTCCTTTCCTGAAATCGTACCTGCGCTTCCTCCAATCCCTCCCACACTGGGACCCCCCCATCCCTCCCACCCTCAGCCAGTGAGTCAGGGCTTGCAGCTTAAAGCCTTGACTCGTAACTGACGTCTCTGTCACAGGAAGGAGGCGTGAGCGCTGATTTCTACAGAGCAAGCTCCCACAGATCGCAGACTGATAATCTGCCACATTATTGATGTTACACACACCAGATGCAGGAGGAAATCAGCGGGTCAGGCAGCATCTATGGAGGGAAATAACCAGTCGACATTTTGGGTCGAGACCCTTCATCAGGACTGGTAGATGCTGCCTGACCTGCTGAGTTCCTCCGACATCTTGTGTGTGTTGCGCCAGATTCCAGCAGCTGCAGAATCTCTTGTGTCTACATTATTGATGTTGCTTGAGAGGTAAATATTGGCCCGAGGAACCTGTGCACCACCCAAGAGACACACGTCTACTGACAGCGTACCTGAGGCCTTGGTTAAACCCTCATCTGAAATACTGAATACGTAGCACTTAGCGTTTCCTCAGTACCACCCCTCCCACAGTGTGACCCTCCCTCAGTACTGCCCCTCCCACAGTGGGACCCTCCCTCAGTACTACCCCTCCCACAGTGTGACCCTCCCTCAGTACCGCCCCTCCCACAGTGTGACTCTCCCTCAGTACTGCCCCTCCCACAGTGGGACCCTCCCTCAGTACCACCCGTCCCACAGTGTGACCCTCCCTCAGTACTGCCCCTCCCACAGTGGGACCCTCCCTCAGTACCGCCCCTCCCACAGTGTGACCCTCCCTCAGTACCGCCCCTCCCACAGTGTGACCCTCCCTCAGTACTGCCCCTCCCACGGTGTGACCCTCCCTCAGTAGTGCCCCTCCCACAGTGTGACCCTCCCTCAGCACCGCCCCTCCCACAGTGGGGCGTTCCCTCAGTACCACCCCTCCCACAGTGTGACCCTCCCTCAGTACTGCCCCTCCCACAGTGGGGCGTTCCCTCAGTACCGCCCCTCCCACAGTGTGACCCTCCCTCAGTACTGCCCCTCCCACAGTGGGGCGTTCCCTCAGTACTGCTTCTCCCACAGTGGGACCCTCCCTCAGCTGTATGACTCCATGATCATTTGCCTTTGGAGCTGCCTGCTGCACCTACACATTAGTTTTGAGTTCCATGAGTACGGGGACATCCAGGTCTCTTTAATTATCCGCAGGTCCCCATCACTCACCGTTAAAACATACTGGACATTTCTTCAATCACCATGGATAACCTCATGGTTTTCCCGTTGTGCTCCATCACTCAGATTGGCAACATCCCCTTGAAGCCCCTTTGCCCCTCATCACTGCTAACATTTCCACTGGCTTCGTGTAATCAGCAAACTCGGAGATGGTACCTTTGGTCCCTGTGGCCACGCGGTTGATGGAGACCGTGAATAGTTGGGGTGCAGATCCCTGCGGTACCTCACCACAGTGAAACTCTGGTCATCTGGCACACTCAGGACTTTGGTGGTACCAGGCTCCTGGATTCTGTGGACTATTTGACGTTATTGCTCTGGTTATCCCAACACACTTTTAATTTAGAGCAACAAACAATCTGCTGCAAGAACTAATGCCTTGACTGATGAAGGCCAGCGTGCTAAACGCCTTCTTCACAACCCTGTCTACCTGTGACTCTGCTTTCAAAGAACTCTCCACTTGTACTCTGAAGTCCCTCTGTTCAATTAGACTCCCTGGTGCCCTACATTCATGGTATAAGCCCTACGCTGGTTTGATTTTCCAAAATGCATCACCTCACACTCATCTGTATTGAAATCCATTTGCCACTCCTCGGCCCACTTCCCGAACTGATCAAGATCCCCCTGTGATCAACGATAACCTTCTTCACTGTCAACAGCACCTCCTAACTTTGTGTCATCCACATAAGAGGAGAAGGGGAGTGGTGAGAAAGGAGTGCGAGGTAATTGGCAAGGAGGGGTGTAGGGTGACGTACAGGTAGGGGAGGGGAGCAGGGGTGGATCTGGGAGACTGTAGCAGGCAGCTGTCTCCATTGTACTAATTTTAATTCACATTTTTTTAAAAAGACATTTTACTGTATAATAGTAAATTTTCCGGTGAACCTGGTCAGTTTGAAAGGAGTTTCAGAGCTGGGACCCTGGTGAGCTGAGGGGAGTGTGGCCGTGTCACCCACTGGGTCAGATGGTGAACCATCAGGATTTGTGAACAGTTGGATCGAGAATTATTGGAACTTTACTGTAGCCTCTGCCTGCCAACCCAAGAAGGATGGACATTCCCGCTGGGAGCTTTCCGTCTTCCAACCAACTCTCAACCCACACCGGAACATCACTTCCATTTCTACATGCTCCAGCCTCCCGTGGGGAATCTGAAGCCTCTGAGAATCCCAGTACCCCACATCCACTGGTTCCACCTCATAAACTCACTGAAAACCTCCTCAACGAATGCGGATACAGTCATCAGACTTTTCCCTTTCATAAATCCTCAATTAATATTATTGTTGTCTAAGTGTCAAAACCACGTCCTTCATTATAGATTCCAATATCTTCCCAACTACCAACGTCAGGCTGACAGTTCCCTGTTTTCTTGCTCTCTCCTTCCACAAATAGTGGGGTCACATCACGAATTATCCCACCTCAGCCTGCAAGGGACACACATTTACCCTCGGTCGTCTTTTCCTTTTGACAATCCCACAGATGGTCTTCCTGTCTGTTGTTACGTTCCTTGCTGGTTCCCTCTCATTCTCTCTTCCCTTCTTTGTCGATTTCCTGATGCTCTTCACTGTCTTGAATGCTCCCAACCCTGATCCATCTCACTGAATCTAGGACACTCCCAACCCTGATCCATCTCACTGAATCTAGGACACTCCCAACCCTGATCCATCTCACTGAATCTGGAACGTTCCCAACCCCAATCCATCTCACTGAATCTGGAACGCTCCCAACCCTGATCCATCTCACTGAATCTAGAACACTCCCAACCCTGATCCATCTCACTGAATCTGGAACACTCCCAACCCTGATCCATCTCACTGAATCTAGAACACTCCCAACCCTGATCCATCTCACTGAATCTGGAACGTTCCCAACCCCAATCCATCTCACTGAATCTGGAACGCTCCCAACCCTGATCCATCTCACTGAATCTAGAACACTCCCAACCCTGATCCATCTCACTGAATCTGGAACGTTCCCAACCCCAATCCATCTCACTGAATCTGGAACGCTCCCAACCCTGATCCATCTCACTGAATCTAGAACACTCCCAACCCTGATCCATCTCACTGAATCTGGAACGCTCCCAACCCTGATCCATCTCACTGAATCTAGAACACTCCCAACCCCGATCCATCTCACTGAATCTGGAACACTCCCAACCCTGATCCATCTCACTGAATCTAGAACACTCCCAACCCTGATCATCACTGAATCTAGAACACTTCCAACCCTGATCCTCCTCACTGAATCTAGAACACTTTCAGTCCTGATCATCACTGAATCTAGAACACTTCCAATCCCGATTCTCGTCACTGAATCTAGAAAACTCCCAATACTGATGCTCCTCATTGAATCCAGAAAACTGCCATCCTAGGCGCACTGCTTTTTCTGGCAGCTTTGTAAGTGCTACCTCAGTATCGACCTTCCATCAGTTCAGTGCTGCCTCAGTATTGCCCCTCCAACAGTGCAGCACTCCTGCAGTACTGCCCTCCAGCAGTGCAGCACTCCTGCAATACGTGTGGCCTCAGCAGGGATGACATGTGAGGTGACGTTATCCTTTCTTACAGTTCACCTTGTTGTCAATTAAAAGCAAATGAGGCAACACACAAACCCATCCCTCCCTGAACTCGTGGCTCCCACATCTCCACCTCAGCTGCACGCTTGCATCAAAAGCAGAGGCTGCGACTTTTCCCTCTGTGTGTTTCTGGACAGCTGCCAATCCAAGCTAAGAGTAATTATGAAGAAATGAATTTTTCTCTTGTCCTATGATCTGTACAAGATTGCCAATAACACAGCAACTGCCTGGAGAAACCAGCTTCCTCATATCCTGTGGCTGGCTCCTGTCAATCATGCCGTTAATAGTCAGACCACTGCTAATGAATCAGAGGAGGACCCGGGGGAAGCCTCTTTACTCAGAGAGCACTGTTGATAAGGAAGACAAATTGACTTGGGTTCCAATCCAGGGAGATAGGCAAGATTGTAATCTCACTTCTGGCTGCACTCACCTGCATGATATGGAGAGGGTGTCACTCACTGTGATGGAGTACTCCGTTCCCGTGATGTTGAGCGTGGGTGCTGAGATGGATAAACCTCGTATCAAACCTACAGAGAGCAAAGAGATTCTGATCACTCCAAACTCTCGACAGTCAACAGAAGGACCTCCTTCCCTGAGGCTCCAGGGCTGACGGAAGACGATATCATTCATCGCTGCATTGTTACTCTGGAACATCCACACCCGGGTTCCCAGGACCATCGAATCACCTGGCAGGGAGGAACGACCCCACCAGGGATGGTTTCAATGTGGAGGGCAGTGCAGTGGTGCAGTCGGTAGTGCCTGCTGTGTCACAACCTCAGCATGGTTCCATCCAAGGAAAATATGATTCACTCAGCTCGGTATGTTGACAGTGAATCCAACAATCCACATCTCCTCTCTGTCTGATATAAGTTGGGAAAATTCACCCAAAATAAATATTCTGGGAAGAGATAGCTTCCTTCTACGGCACAAGGTCACACTGTTGAACTCGACCAAGGAGTGTAAGAACATTGGGCCACAAGCAATGGCAGGAGTTAGCCGGCCAGTTCCACAGCCTGCTCTCCCATTCTATAACTTCTCAGCTGATTGGATCTTAGCTCAGTTCCACTTCCTGGCTAGTTCCCCAACCTCTATTCCAGTCTTGAATACAGCATGGAAACAGGCCCTTCGGCCCAACTGGTCCATGCCAACCAAGATTCCCATCTAAACTAGTCCTATTTGCCCACATTTGGCCCATATCCCTCTAAACCTTTCCTAGCCGTGGACCTGTCCAGTTGCCTTTTAAATGTTGTTAATGTCCCTGCCTCACCCACTTCCTCTGGTGGCTCGTTCCACATACGGACCACCCTCTGGGTGACAAAGTTACCCCTCAGGTTCCAATTAAATCTCTCCCCTCTCACCTTAAACCTACGCCGTCTACTTCTTGATTCCCCAACCTGGGAAAAAGACTGAGTGCATTCACCCTATCTACGCCCCCTCATGATTTTATACACCTCTTCTCCGCTCAAATGAATAAAGTTGCAACCTGCCCAACATCTCTCCATAACTCCTTCCTTCGAATCCCGGCAACATCCTCGGAAATCTCCTCCGCACTCTTTCCAGCTTAAATGGCGTCTCTCGTGTAGCAGGGTAACCACAGCTGAACACAATATTCCAAATGGGGCCTCACCAACATCTTGTATAACTGTAACATAACCTCCCAACACCAGCGACTGCACCTCCACTGCCCTGTGGTGTACAGAATTCTAGAGATTCATCGTCTCCAGAGGGAAGAGTTTCCTCATCTCCATCTGGAACGGGTGAGGCGTTATTCTGAAACAATGCCCTCCTACGTCTTGCTTCCCCAGTGAAGGGAAATGTCACCTCAGCATTGACTGTGTCACGCTCCCTCATAACTTCAATAAGATTTAAGGGTGTGACTGGGCTGGGAGGGTGCAGAGACGACTCACCAGGACGTTGGCTGGGATGGAAGATTTTAGTTATGCGGAGAAACTGGAGAGGTTGGGTTTGTTTCCCTTGGAGCAGAGGAGGCTGAGGGGGACCTGATGGAGGTGTACAGGATTGTGAGTGAATGTCGATGAAGTGGATACTAAAACCAGAGGGCAGGGGTAGAAGGTAAGGAATTATTGGTTTAGAGAAGATCTGAAAAAGAATTTTTCCCCACACCGGCTGGTGGGTATATGGAACGAGTGGCCAAAAGAGGTGGTAGAGGTGGGGGCATTTATGACATTTAAAAAGCATTTGGACGGGTACACGGAGAGGAAAGGTTTCAAGGGGTATGGGCCAAACGTGGGCAAATGGGACTAGTTCAGGTAGGCAACGTGCTGGGCTGAAGGGCCTGTTTCTGTGACTCTAGAACCTGGAGGGTGGTCGGGATGTGGGATGCACTGCCTGAGGGGGTGGTGGAGACAGGGACTCTCACAAGACCAAAGTCGTACCTGGATGAGCACTTGGTTCACCACGACATGGAAGGCTGCGGACCAAGTGTTGATAATTGGGATTAGTATAGATGGGGGCGATGGCTAGCACAGACAGGATGAGCCAAATGGCTTGTTTCTGTTCTTTATGACTCCAAGTTGCATCTTCTCCTAAACTCCAGTGATTACTGATCCAATCTCTTCAACCTTTCCTTATACAAACACACCTTCAACCCAGGAATCAACCTGGGAAGCTTCTCCAAATTCCTCCCGAAATAAACTACTCCAGGTTGTTTTACCAATGCCCCGTACAGTTGTAGAAAGACTTCCCTACTTTTATATTCATCTCTCTTGCAAGGAAGTGCACTTACCTTCCTTATTACCTGCTGTGGGGTGCAAGCTAACGTTTAAATGTGGCAAATGTAAGCCCACTAGTTAAGGAGGGAGGGAGGGAGGGGAAAAACTGGGATTAGAAGGTGGAAGATGGAGGCAGCTATTAGTAAGGAATGTTAGCAGGTACCTAGAAAATAGTAATAGGACTGGACAGAGTTTGACAAATCTGATAAAGAGTTTTTTTGAGATTGTAACCAGCAGAATAGACAAAGGGAGATCAGCTGATGTGGTGAATTTGGACTTTCAAAAGGCCTTCAGAAAAGGTGCCACACAAGAGGTTACATAGAACACAGAACAGTCCAGCACGGGACAGGCCATTCAGCCCACAATGTTGTGCTGATCTTGATGCCAATTTATACTAAACGTCCTCCTCCTGTGTATCACCCACATCCCTCCAGTCCCTTCATATTCATGTGCCTGTCTAAAAGCCTCTTAAACTGCACCAGACCACCTGCTTCCACCTCTACCCCATTTCAGGCACCTACCATTCTCCGCATAAAAAACTTGCCCCTCACGTTGCTTTTAAGCTTCCCCCCCTCTAACCATAAATGCATGTCTTCTGGTGTTTGACATTTCCACTCTGGGTAGAATTTGATTCTGACTCTCTACCCTGTCTCTGCCTCTCATAATTTTATAAACCTCTATCAGGTCTCCCCTCAGCCTCTGACACTCTAGAGAAAACAACTCAAGTTTGTCCAACCTCTCCTTACAGCTCATGCCCTCTAATCCAGGCAGCATCCTGGTGAACCTCTTCTGCACCCTCTCCAAAGCCTCCACATCCTTCCTGTAATGGGGCAACCAGAACTGCACACAGTACTCCAAGTGTGGTCTGACTAAAGTTTTATACTAAAGGTTAGTGAACAAAATTAGATGGTATTGGGGGTAATGTGCAGGCAAGAATGGGATTGGTTAATGGATATAGAGTAGGAATTTTTAGGTCGGGAATCTGTGACCAACAGGGTACCTCAGGGATCGATGTTGGGTCTCCAGTGGTTCAAGGTCTCGGTCAAACATTGGACGGGAGGACAAAGTGTAATATATCCAAATATGCTGACGACACAAAGCTGGGTGGTAGTGTGGGCTCAGAGAGTCATAGTCATGCATCATGGAAGCAGGCCATTCAGCCCACCAGGTCCATACTAACCAGTGGGCACCCACCCGTACTAATCCCATTTTCCAGCACTTAGACCGTAGTTTTCTATCCCTCGGCAATTCCATTGCCCGTCCAGACACCTCTTCAATGCTGTCAGTGACTCTGCCTCCACTGTTCTCTCAGGCCGTGTGTTCCAGGTACTCACTGCTCTCTGGGTGAAGAAGGTCCCCTTCAAATCCCCTCTGAATCTCTTAACCCTTACCCCCAAATCCAGCTGTAAGGAGTTTGTAGAGAGGCTTCAGAGGGATATGGACAGGATAAGTGAATGGGCAAGGACAGGGGAGACGGAAAGTAGTGTGAAAACATGCCAGGTCATCCACATTGGTGGGAAAAATATAAAGGGTGAAGTCTTTCAAGTTGTGGGAGATTGAAAGGTGTTGGTGTTAAGAGGGGCCTGGGTTTTCTTGCACACAGATCACTGCAGGAAGTTAAACAGGCCAGGTTATACATAGTGAATGGCAGGGCCCTGGGGAGTGGTGGTGAACAGAGAGACACTGGGTGCAGGTACATAGTTCCCTGAAAGTGGCAGCACAGGTAGATGGGGTACTGAAGAAGGTGCATGGTGTGCTTGTCTTCATTGGCTGAGGCATTGAGTGTAGGAGTTGGGACGTCATATTACAGCTGCTGTTAGACCACACTTGGAGTGCTGTGTGCAGCTCTGGCCTCCACAATATAGGACGGACATGATAAATCTAGAGAGGGTTCAGAAAAGATTCACGAGGATGTTTCCTGGATTGAAGGGCTTGAGTTATCAGGAGAGATTGGATCGGTTGGGTTTGTTTTCTTTTTTTTTCACTTTTATTTGTACAGCGCGGTAACAGGCCCTTCCGGCCCAACAAGCCCGTGTCGCCCAATTACACCCATGTTAGCCTACTAACCCGTACGGCTTTGGAATGTGGGAGGAAACCGGAGCACCCGGAGGAAACCCACGCAGACACGGGGAGAACGTACAAACTCCTTACAGACAGCGGGAATTGAACCCCAATCACTGGCGCTGTAATAGTGTCATGCTACCCGCTACGCTGCCATGTCATCCCTGGAGCGAAGGAGGCTAAGAGATGACGTGATGGATGTATATAAAATTATGGGATGCATAGCCAGAGTAGACAGCCAGAGTCTGTTCCCAGGATAGGGGTGTCTAAAACTAGAGGCACAGGTTTAAGGTGAGAGGGAGGAGGTTTAAAGGGGATGGAAGGGCACAAAGGGAGATGGAATTAATGCAGGTGTGGGATTAGAATAGATAGGCATGATGGTTAGCATAGACATGATGGGCCGAAGGGTCTGTTTCTATGCTGTACAACTCTATAACATGTAGGTACAGCAAGCAATTGATAAAGGAAATGGCACATTAGGCTTTATCGTAAAGAGGACTCAAGTACGCATGAACCCAGTTAAATAGTGCCCTATTGTGAGACCAAATCTGGAACTCTGTGCACAGGTCCGGTCTCCCTACCCAAGGATATACTTGTGAAAGTGGGTGTGAACCAAACAGATTCTTGGGAAGGGAGGTTTGATGAATGGAGAATGATCAATCCGACTGAACTTGTACTCAAATATAATAAAAGCAGTAAGTGCTGTAAATATTCAACAGGTCGGGCAGCATCTGTGGAGAAAGAGACAGAGTTAGTGATTCAGGTCAATGGCACCTCATCAGACTATACTTGTTGAGTTCAGAAGCATGAAAGGTGATATCATTGAAATGCAGAAAAACCCTTTCATGGTTTCACAGTTGTTTTTAATAACGACAAACGACTGAGCTGAGGATGTAGGTGCTCTGATTAGTAAGTTTGCAGATGACATGGAAATTGTAGAGAGGGAAGCAGGTTGTTTAAAGATACAGTGGGACATGGGTCAGCAGGAAAGGTGGGCAGAGTGGGGGCAGATGGGATTTACTCCAGGCAAATGCATGGGAAGGCCTCTTGGGAGGTCATATTTTGGTCACAAATCCACAGCTCCCCGACAGTGACAGGGAGGTGACGAAGGCATTGGTAGGCATAGGCCGAGGCATTGAGTACAAGAGTCGGGACATCACGTTGCAGCTGTACAAAACATTGGTTGGGCCACATTTGGAGTATTGCATGCAGTTCTGGTCGCCATGTTAGGATGAGGTGGAGAGATTCACCAGAACGTTGCCTGGAATGGAGGGTGTAGTTATAAGGGGAGACTTGAATGTAGGAGGTTGAGAGGTGAGAGGTCTACAAAATTATGAGGGTCATAGATATGACAGAGACTCATAGTCTTTTTCCCGGGAAGCAGAGAACTAGAGGGCATAGGTGTAAGGTGAGAGGGGAGAGGTTTAAAGGGGACCTGAGGGGCAAGTGTTTCCACACAGCGGGTGATTGCTATCTGGAACGAGCTGCCAGAGGAGGTGGGAGAGGCAGGTACAGTTACAATATTAAAAAGGTATTTGGACCTGTACTTGGATAGGAAAGGTGCAGAGGGATACGGGGCTAGAGCAGTCAACTAGGATCAGTGTAGACAGGTATCACGGTCGGCATGGACATGGTGGGCCGAAGGGCCTGTTTCTGTACTGAACGTTTCTATGATCCTCTATGCAGGGATGGCTTCCACTGTCCGAGTGTCTAGAACCAAAAGCTACGGTCAAAGTAAGGTAAGAGTCATTCAGAACGGACTGGAGGAGAAATTTCTTCATCGGGATGGTGGCGAATCTTTGGATTTCTCTACCACTGGGCTGAGGAGGCTCAGTCGGTGAGTGTTTAAGTCGGAGATCGACAGATTTTTGGATATACAGGAATATGGAGGTGAATTAAGTAAGATATCAGCCACAATGTCACTGGGTGGGCGGTGAAGGACCCACTCCTGCTCTCATGTTCTGATGGGGGTATTACACTTGTGCTGGTCCAATCTTAGGAAATTATGGAAGATCACGGCCAATGTATCCTCCGCCTCCGCACTGATTCCTTCTAAGATCCTGCGATGCCGGTCATCAGGACCGGGGGCTGGAGGCCTTGAGTCATTTCTGTTCATTTGCTGCTTTTTCTCCAATGAAACCAGGTGCTTCAAGTTCCTCCCCCTGACTTTCCACCATAAGTGAGGTGCTCTGAAGATGGTACACTTCTTTTTTCCCATCGTTTATTTCTCAGTTTCTAAAGGATTTTAGCTACTCTCTTCCCTTTTAGATGCCCTTACTTTCTGTTTGCAGGTACAGCAAGTGATTAGAGTGATAGAGCTACACAGTACCAAAACAGGCCCTTCGGCCCAAATCGTCCATGCTGACCAAGTTGCCTACCTGAGCTAGTCCCATTTGGCCCACATCCCTCTAAACCGTTCCTATCCATGAACCTGTCTAAATGTTGTTTAAACATTATAACTGTACCTGCCTCTACCACCTCCTCTGGCAGCTCCTTCCACATACCCAGCAGTGATGATAGATAAGATTTCTTTATTAGTCACATGTACATCGAAACACACAGTGAAATGCATCTTTTGCGTAGAGTGTTCTGGGGGCAGCCCGCAAGTGTCGCCACGCTTCCGGCGCCAACACAGCATGCCCACAACTTCCTAACCCGTACGTCTTTGGAATGTGGGAGGAAACCGGAGCACCCGGAGGAAACCCACACAGACAAGGGGAGAACGTACAAACTCCTTACAGACAGCGGCTGGAAGTGAACCCGGGTCTCTGGCGCTGTAATAGCGTTACGCCGACCGCTACACTACCGGGAAAGCAAACAGAAATATTATCAGTTATTGCAAGATGGATTGAATACAAAAGTAGGCAAGTTATGCTTCAGTTATCTGGGCACTGATACAGTATCGGTCTCCTTATTGTGGAAGTGTCAGTGTATTGGAAGCAATTCAGAGAAGGTTTACTGGACCAACACCTAGAATAGACAGGTTGTGTGTGAGGAAAGGTTGGACAGGGTTTGTATCTACTGAGGTTTAGAAGAGTGAGAGAGGATTAAAACCTTAAGGTTCTGAGGGGTCTTGACCAGGTGAATCAAGAGGATGTTTCCTCTTGTGGGAGAATCTCAAATTAAAAACAAGCATCACCCATTTGAACTGGAGATGAGTGTTTTTTTCTCTGTTGGAAGTTTGTGAGTCTTTGGGACTCTGCCTCAAAGGGTGGTGGAAGCAGAGGCCTGGGATGTTTTTAAGGCAGGAGGTAGATGGACACTTGACAAGCAGTGGGCTGTCTGTCTATTCCAAACCCCACTCACTGAATGTAGTTTTCATGCAGCTGCTAGCACCTCCATTCCGCGTCCCCCGCTTCTCGACCCTCCCACCAATGACAACACCTTCTGCCTTTCTACTCCTGGCATCACAGGACAGGAAAAGGCCCCTTTGGCCCACTACATCCATGCTGACCTCTTTTCCCATCTACACCACTCTCATTTACCTGCATTAGGACCATATCCTTCTACGCCTTGCCTGTTTAAGTGTCTGTCTAAATGTCTCTTAAAAGTAATGATTGTATCTGACTCCACTGACTCCTCTGGATACTTCTACCTTGGGAAAAGTATTTTAATTCTCTACCCTATCTATGTCCATATACTCAGTCTATACCCTTCATGGTTTTCAATCCCTCCAAGAGATCCCCTCACACCCTCCCCATCCAAAGGAGAACAACCCCAGCTTCTCCAATCTGTCTGCAGAACTGGTCCCATCCCTGGAATCTCTCTGGGAAATCCCTGCACAGTCTCCAAAGCCATCACACCTTTTCACCAGGATGTTGCTGGGACTGGAGGGCTTGAGCTATAAGGAGAGACTGGACAGGCCGGGACTGTTTTCCCTGGGGTGAAGGAGGCCGAGGGGTGACCTGATAGAGGTTTATAAAATCATGAGGGGTGTACATAAGGTAGGCAAACTGAAATCTTTTTCCCAGGGTAGGGTAGAGGGCAGAGGTTTAAAGTGAGAGGGGAAAGACTTAAGAGGGACTTGAGGGATAACTTCTCCCACACAGAGGGTGGTGGGTGTGTGGAATGAGCTGCCAGAGGAAGTGGTAGAGGTGGGTACAGTTACAACATTTAAAAGACACTTGGACGGGTACACGGATGGGAAAGGTTTAGAGGGATATGGGCCAAACGCGGGGAAGTGGGACTAGCTCAGGTAGACAGCTTGTTGGGCACCGGTTGACCTGAAGGGCCCGTTTCCATGCTGTGCAACTCAATGCCTCTGTGACAAGTACGGTGCCCGGAACCAGAGCGTTTAACCAAGGTTCATGACTTCCATGCTCTTGTACTCTCTGCTTGTTTGGAAAGCCCAGGATCGTCTGCTACATTAACACCTCCTCAACTTAGTACATAGCACAGAACAGCACTGGGACAGGCCCTTCAGCCCACCATGTTGTGCTGAACTAATTAAGCTAATGACACCTAATTAAACTAATCCCTTCTGCCTGCACATGGTCCACCTAACACTGTCACTCTTAATAAACTCCCAGATCCCTTTGTATGTGTCCCCCTTACTCAGCAGGAGCCTCGAGTTTGCATTCCCTCTTCTCATTCTTGCTTCCCAAGCGTAACATTTCTCGGCATTAAATTTCAGCTGCCCCCGAACCGCCCATCGCACCAGCCTGTCTCTCCCTCCCTCACTGATCACCACGTCCCAGTTTACAAACACTGACTCAAGTCCGGAAATTACTCTGCACAGTAAGGGTGTGGTTGTAACACTGGCCCCTGGGGAACATCACCATTACCCCCCCCCCCCTCTGCTTCACCACAACTCTGTCCCAGATGTTACCTGGACATTATCTGTGCTGCTATAGTCTCTTTTATTCCATGGCCTTCAACCTTGATGACGTCTATTATGTGGCACCTTATCAAATGCCCTTTGGAAATCCATATACAGTATAATCGCATCAAATGCATTTCCCTCATCAAGCCTCTTTGTTCCGGAAAAACTCTGTCGTTAGATATGATTTCCCTCCTGATACTCAGGAATCTCAAATCCTTTACAGTCTCTCAGTGATCTGCTGCTTACGTTCGACAGTCACCAGTTGCTCATCCTCAGTCTCCCACGCTCCTCACTCTGATAAATGACTGGGGTCCCAGTTTCTACAGACAGCAACGTTCCTCTATTTCTGCTCCGTGAACTCCAGCCACCTCTTACTCACACTGGGCCATTTCACTCTCCTTATACACAATGAAGCCTCAATCTTTCTGCTCAGAGATCTTCTAGTCTTTGATCAATGATCCATCGCTCTTTTATACTCACCGTTCTCTCGCTCTGTATACTCAGAGATCTCTTGCTCTTTATAAAAAACAGAAAATGCCGGAAATACACAGCAGGTCAGGCAGCGTCTGTGGAGAGAGAAACAGAGTCAATGTTTCAGGTCGACGGCCTTTGCTCAGAACTGAGGAAAGTTGGAAATCAAACGTTTGGGGTTGCAGAGGAGGGGAAGGGGTGGAGAGGATGCAGGGAATGTCTGTGACAGGCTGGAGACTCAGCGACACGGTTGGGGTGGGGTGGTGCTGGCTGGGAGAGGGAGGTGAAGGCTGGGTGATTGCAGCTGCCCCTTCTGGAGAAGGTGTAAATAGAAGGGTGTGAGTAAAAGCAGAAGGTGTGAGAAACAAAACCAGACGATGCTGGAACTGTGAGACAAACCAGGCAGACCCTGGAAACCTGTAATAAAGCAGAAAATGCTGGAAATGCTCAGCAGGTCAGGTGCCATCTGTGGAGACAGGTAAACCAGAGTTAATGTCACAGGCCGATAACCTTTAACCTGAGCTGGTCAGTTGAGACACAAACTGGAAAGGCTGGCTATCTGAAATTGTTGAATTCAATGTCACATTCGGGAGGCTGCAACGTCCCCAGTCAGAAGATGAGCTGCTGCTCCAGCTCACGTTGGACTTTGTTGGAATAATGTCAAAGGCCAAAGTCAGAGAGGTCAGAACGGGAGGGGGTCAGGGAGCTGAAGCAACAGGAAACTGAATACTCAGGACTGGCCTCACGGATGGGACGGGGGCGTTCTGCTGAGCGGTCACGCATTCTGTGTTTGGTTTCTCCGGTGTAGACACAATCACATTGCGAACAGCTTTTGCAACACACTAAAACTGCAAGTGAATCACCGCTTCACCCGTCTAGACCCTTGGATAAGGGGAAGGGAGGAGGTCAAAGGACGGGTGTTGAATCTCCTGTGCTTACGTGGGAAGGTAGTGTGAGAGGGGGAGTGGGTGGTGGTGAGATGGGAGAGTGAACCAGGAAGATGCAGAGGGAGTGGCCCTGGGGAGGGGAAGATCTGTCTGGTGGTTGAAGGCAGTAGAAATTATGGAGGAAGATCGAATGAATGTGGAGGCTGGTGGTGACCAGAGGAACCCAACCCTTGCTCTGGGCAGGGGCAGAGGGGGTGAGAGCAGAGGTGCACCAAGGGGAAGACATGTTGTTGAGAGCCCCGCCAATTATGGTGGAGAGGAAGCCCCGGTTAAGGAAAAGGGAGACATCTCGGAACTACTGATGTGGAAAGTGAGGTCATCAGCACAGAGGTGACGGAGCCGGAGAAACGGTGAGAATGGGCTGGAGGTGGTGAGGTGAAGGCAGCTGTGGGAGTCTGTGGGCTTATAATGGACTATGGTCACTCACCTACTCCTTGAGGTGGAGATGGAGAGGCCAAGAGAGGGAAGGGAGGAGTCAGGAATGGAGAATGAAGGTAGAAATTGGCAGCTAAAGTAATGAAATACTCAAGTTCTGAATGAGGGTGGGAAGCAGCGGCAATAAACATCAATGCACAGGAAAAAGAGATGAGGAGAAGGCCTGAACAGAATGGCAGCAAAGAGGCAGACACAGCTGGAGTCTAGAGCTACAGCCTTGATTCAGAGGAGGTGAATAATGTTAAAGGATAAGTTGTTCAATGTGAGGACAAACTCATCGAGGTGAAGGGACTCTGCTTGGACAACTTCCCTGGACACAAGGAAGTTGGTGGGCCCTTTGATTGTCCTGGTTTGGGATGGTGCAGAGGGACTTGAATTGGAAAATGTCTCAGTGGAAAGGACAACAAAGGGCCTAAGTTGGAAAGTGTGACGTTGGGAGAAATAAGAGTCAAGGCAGGAAGAAAAAAGTTCTCTGGGACGAGAAGGTTCTGGATCGGCGAGGGGGTTAGGGGTTCCGGGGAGAAGGTGGGAGAATGGGGTTGAAAAAACAATCAGCCGTGATCGAACGGCGGAGCAGACTCGATGGGCTGAATGACCTAATTCTGCTCCTATATCTTATGGTCTAAGAAGAGGGCAGAAGGGTGGGTCTACCATGAGGGTCCTGTTTGTGGATTTGGGGAGGGGATGGAAGTGGGCTGACTGGAGCTGGAGGGCCATGTGACTGGAGGCTCCATTGTATGTGTTGTGTTTATGATACGTTCCACACCAGGGCTTCCGAGATGGCTTCCGGTTTCCTTACCCATGGCCTCCCCCCCACCATAGCTGACCGGGCTCTCAACTCCATCTGCTCCATTTCCCACATTTCTGCTCTCACCCCCTCCCCTACCGCCCAGAGCCAGAGTGGGGTCCACCATGTCCTCACCTCCCACCCCACTGGCCTCCACCATCCATGGATCATTCTCGGTAATTTTCACCATGCTGCTGACACCAAACACCTCTTCCCCTCCCTTACCCTTTCGGCATTTTGAAGGGACCACTCCTGGTTCACGCTTCCATCCCCACCAGCGCCCACTGCCCTTGTCACGACACCTTCCCACACAACCGCAGGAGATGTGGCACCCACCCTTTCACCTCCTCCCTTCCACCATCAGGGGCCATACTTCCAGATGAAGCAAATTTAGTGCATTGCATTCGGTGTTCATGATGTGGGCTCCTTCTCGGTGGAGAAACCAAACACGGGTCAGGTGACTGCTTTACCAAACACCTCCATTCAATAGGGAAGGGCTACCCCGGGCTTCCAGTCTCCAGTCACTTTAATTCTCTGCCTCACTTCCTCTGAGATGTCCATCTCTGGCCCTCCATTGAGGCCCTAAGCAAGCTCGAGGAACAGTGTTTCATCCTCCACGCAAGTTGGAGCACTCAGGACTTAGCAATGAATTCAACAATTTCAGATAGCCAGCCTTTCTAGTTTGTGTCAGAACTGACCAGTTCTGAGGAGCGGTTATCAACCTGTGATGTTAACTCTTGCTTCTCTCTTCACAGATGCTCCCTGACCTGCTGAGTATTTCCAGCATTCTCAGTTTTATCTCAGATCTCTAACATCTGCAGCGTTTGTTTCCCACAGTTCCACCATCATTTTCTCGATTTTGTTCCTCTCCCCCTTCCGCTTTCTCTCGCCTCCTTCTGTTTATACCTCCCCCGGAGAGATCGCTGCGATCTGAGGCACGCCTTCACCCTCCCGGCCAGCACCACCCCCACCACCAATGTCAATGCACCTCTCGGTCTCCACCCCGTCACAGACACCCCCTCCGTTTCTCCATCCTCCCCCTTCTCCACCAGTTGAAAAATGTTTGATTTGTAACTTTCCTCAGTTTACATGCAAAGTCATCGAGCTGAAACGTTATCTCTGTTCCTCCACAGATGCTGCCTGACCACCCCCCCCCCCCACCTTCCCCCTCCCCAAGTCTCCGAGTGTTTCCGGCATTTTCTGTTTTCATTTCCTAGTTTGCTCTTCACTCCTTACACTCTGCACTCCATGATCCCTCTCTCTTTATTATCTCATTACTGATATGGCCAGTGTCCTGGACCGTATACTTAGTGATGCCCCAGTGTTTATACACAGGCAGCGATTGTTCCTTACACTCAGGCATCTCCCAGTCTGCGCACTCTGCCACCTCTTGCACCTCTTGCTCAGTCACCTCGTTACAGAGAAAACAACCCAAGTTTGTCTGATCTCTCCTCATAGCTGAAACCCTCCAATCCAGGCAACATCCCGGTGAACATTTTCTTCACCAAAGCCTCCACGTCCTTCCTATGGTGTGGCAATGAGAATGCACACAGCACTCCAAGCGTGGCTGACTCCAGGCAGCTGTAACTGATACAGCTGCAACATGACTGCCAACGTTTACACCCATTGCCCTGACTGATGAAGGCGAACACGCCGTACGCCTTCTGTACCACCCGATCCCTTTATGCTGCCGCTTTCAGGGAGCTGCGACTTGGACGTCAAGATCCCTTGTACATCAATGCACACAAGGGTCCTGCCTTTCACTGAAATGTTTCCTTACACTTGACCTCCCAAAGTGCAATACCTCACACTTGTCCAGTTCTCTTTGCAATGCTGCAACTCAGCATGGACCTGATGGGCCAAAGGGCCTCTTTTGTTGTTGTGTGACTCTATGACCACCTCCAGCTGTGGACCCCCAACCCAAACCCCAACCAATCGCTGTAAACAAACGTTTCCATTGCCAGAGACCTTCCCTTCCACATCCCAGTGCTTAACCACTTTGTCAATGGGAACAGTTTCTCTCTCTACCTCCACCACTTCCCTTCACACCTCCCTGATTCCAGTTAGTACCAGGCCAGCTCCTCTAGTCTGTCCACAGGAATAAAATCTCTCATCTCTGGAATCCTTCTGTTAAATCTCTTCCCCACCCTCTCCAAAGCCTTTCCACCTTCCCTGAAGTACGGCACCAGAGCTGAACACAGTCCTCTGGCTGTGGCTGAACCCGAGTTTAGAAAGGTTTCTCGTGACCTCCTTGTTCTTCTCTCTGCCTCTGCTGATAAAGCCCAGGATGAACGAACCACTTCACACCTGCCCTGCCGCTCCCAGCAAACAATGCCACATGTTTTTTCTGTTCTAGTCCCTCGTAGAGATGTGCCCTCTGATTTCTATTGTCTCTTCTGAATCTGCTTTTCAAAGCATAACTCCATTCTCAGCATTAGACTTCATCTGCAAGCAGCCTGCCCATCCCACCAGGCTCCCTGTACCTCTGTGGTCTACTACTGTCATAGTGTCATAGAGTTATAGAGCACTACAGCACAGAAACAGGCCCTTCGGCCCATCCAGTCCATGCCGACCAGGTTTTCTGCCTAGTCCCATCTACCTGCACCCGGACCATCTCTCATCCATGCACCTACCTACTCTTAAACATTACAATTGAACCCACATCCACCACTTCCGCTGGCAGCTCGTTCCACACTCGCACCACCCTCTGAGTGAAGAAGTTTCCCCTCAGGTTCCCCTTAAATATTTCACCTTTCACCCTAAACCTGTGACCTCTAGTTCTAGTCTCACCCAACCTGAGGGGAAAAAGCCTGCGTGCGTTCACCCTATCTATACCCCTCATAATTTTGTATACCTCTATAAGATCTCCCCTCATTCACCTGCGCTCCAGGGAATAAAGTCCTAACCTATTCAACTCAGGTCCTCAAGTCCCAGCAACATCCGTGTAAATTTTCTCTGCACTCTTTCAAGCTTATTGATATCTTTCCTGTAGGTAGGTGACCAGAACTGCACACAATACTCCAAATTCAGTCTCACCAATGTCCTCCTCGCACTCCTCCAGGAATCCAAGTTGTGTGTCATCTACAGATCTGGAACTTGAGCCTGCACACCCAAGTCCAAGTCATTGTGGTGCTCGTACTGGGAACTCTCAGTGGTCACCTTCCTTCAGCCCAAAAATCCATTGGCTGTTACCAGGACAACACTTGATCCATGGTACTATATGGCTTTAGTTTTGATGGTGGGCAAGTTATTTCGCATCTTATCAAAAGCCTTTTAGAAGTGCCCATGGACCACATTGACTGCACTCTTTGACCTCCTCTGTCACATCGGCAAAGACAACTCCATTATTTAGACACAACTTGCCTGTAACAGATCCAGTCTCTGTAGATAGTGATTGCCCATTCTTAATGTTTATCGTCCTCCCACTCCTTATGCTCCACACTTTAGAGGGAGCTACTCATTAAACAGAGCCATCTCCCGCTCTTAGTGGACAGCGCTCTCCCATGAACTATGTACTTGTTCTTCCAACTCAGCCACTACCCACTCATTATACTCACCAAACTTTTTACTCTTTATAAAAAACAGAAAATGCTGGAAATACTCAGCAGGTCAGGCAACATCTGTGGAGAGAGAAACAGAGTTAATGTTTCAGGTCGGTGACCTTTCATTGAGGCAAATTAGAAAGGAACCACGTTTCAAGTTGCAGAGCAGGGAGGAGTGAAGATAACAAAGGGAATGTCTGTGATAGGACGGAGACCTAGAGAAACTGAGTGGTGCTGACTGAGAGAGGGTGAAGGTTTGTTCATCCGAGCTGATCTGTCCGGAGGAGAGGTCCGTACAAGGAGATGGCTGAAAATGGGGAAGAGGAACAAAAACCAATCCGTGCAGGAACTGAGAGTTACAATACATTGCAGATGCTGGAATTCTGAAATAAAACAGTATTCTGGATGTAGCCAGCAGGATAGGCAATGTCAGTGGAGAGTGGTAGCTGAGTGAACATTACAAGTGATGACTGTTCATCAGACTTGGCCGGTTCTTGTGCAAACTGGAAAGACTGGTTATCGGGAAATGTTGACTTCAGTGTTAGGTTCTGAGTGCTGTAACATGCCTGGTTGGACAATGAGGTCCTGTTCCTCAAGCTTGTGTTGGCCTGTCTTGGAACAGTGAACGAGGCTAAATACAGAGAGGTCACATTGGGTGTAGGAAGGAGAATGAAACTAACAAGCAACTAGAAGCTCCTTGCAGACTGAACACAGGTGCTCTGCAACGCGGTCACCCAGTCTACATTTGGTTTCTCCATTAAAGGGACCACATTGGGAGCACCGAATGCCGGACACCAGATTGGAAGAAGTGCAAGTGAATCGCTGCTTCACCGGGAAGGAATCTGTAGGTCCGTGGATGGAGGGAAGGGAAGAGGTGGAGTGGCAGGTGTTGTGTCTCTGCAGAGACGTGGGAAGGTGCTGTTAGAAGGACTGTGGTTGATGAAGGTAGGACCAGGGAGTCACAGATAGAACGGTCCTTTGGGATACTGAAATGGGAAGGGAGGGGAAGATGTGTCCGGTGGTAGCATCATGATGAATGTGGCAGCAATTATGGAGGCTGACTTGTTGAATGTCAAGGCTTGTTGGATGGAAGGCGAGGACTGGGGGAACCCGATCCTTGCTCTGTGTGGGAGGACAGTGGGTGAGAGCAGAAGTGTAGGAAGTGGACAGACCCGGTTGACAACTCTGTCAACTGATGGCAGGGAGGTCATGGTTAAGGGAAAAGGGAGATATCTCGGAAGCACTGGTGTGGAAATGTCATCAGAACAGATGGAGGAACTGGGAGAGTGGGATGAAGACCTTAGGGGAAGCAGGGTGGGAAGAGGTGTGGTCTGTGGGAGTCCGTAACCTTGGAATAGATAGTGGTTGCTAACATCTCCCATGAGATGCAAATAGAGGTCGGGAAGTGGAAGGAAGGAGCCAGAGATGGACAGTGTGGGAGTGAGAGCTGGGTGGAAATTGGCGATTTCTATATGAGTGCAGGAAGCAGCATCTGGTGGGAAAGTGGTGAGGGAAAGGGTGTGTGTAGAAATGGATCGTTGTACCTATCCCACAATGAGACTGGCTTAGCTCAGACCATGTGGGTTCTCACAGCTTCAACCCTGGGTGGAGCATAAGGTGAAGTTGTTCAATGAGGGAACAGCTTCAGTCAGGCAGTGGTGGAGGGGGAACCGCTTGGGCCACTGCTCAAGGAAGATCCCTCAGGCCGTGGAGTGTTCAGGGGTTGGAGGTCCATGTGAAGGTGAACCTGTGGGGACCAGGCGTCTAGAAACTGTCAAAGTGGTGAAGGACAACAGAGGTGTCACAGACGTAAATGGAAAGAGTATGGACACAGGGAGGGAAGAGTGGAGTCAAGGTCAGGATAACGAAGCTTGGCGAGGCTGAAACGACGGGTTTGCCGGACGGTCCTGCTTGTGGGTGTTGGGGATGAGGTAGGAGTGGGCTGTACATGGTGGGGGACTCTGCTGGGGAGTTCCATCATATGTGTTTTGAGGACAATGTTCCCACACCAGTGCTTCAGAGATTTCTTCCTTCTCCCTGAACCGTGGTCTCCCTGCTGCCAACCGCGTCAGGTCCCACTTTCCACACTCCTGCTCTCAGCCGCGCCCCCCCCCCCCCAACCACACACAGAGCATGGACAGGTTCCCCCTACCACCGTGTTCCACCCCACCACCTTCCACATTCAATGCATCATCCTCAGTCATTTCTGTCTATTCTGTGATGCCAACACCAGGGACATCTTCCCCATTCCAAAGGGACCACTCCCTCCACAACTCCCAGGTCACTCTTAAATCATCACCAACCACTCTCCTTCTCATGACAGTTTCCTCATGCAGCTGCAGGAGGTGGAACATCTGCTCTTCCCCTTCCTTCCAGGGTCCAGGTGAAGCACTGGTGTCCTTGCAACTTTCCCAATCCCCTGCATGGCACAAGGTGCTTGTGATGTGGTCGCTACTGCAGTGAAGAAACCGAATGCAGATTGAATAGCCACTGAGCTGAAACATCTCCATTCAGTCTGCAAGAGGGACCCTAGGTTCTCAGTTTCCTGTTAGTTTAATTCTGACCTCTCCACCTTTGGCCTTTTACATTGTTCCAAAGAAGCCCAATGCAAGCTCAAGGACCAGCTTCTCATCTCCTGACCAGGCAGATTATAACCCTCAGGAAGTAACACTAAATTCAACAATTTCAGATAACCCACCGTTCCAGTTTGTGACAGAACTGGCCAGTTCTGGTGAAAGATCGTCAACCTAGAATGTTGATTGTGTTTCTCTCCTTGGCCTGCTGAGTCCTTCGACAATTCTGTTCCAGGTTTCCAACATCCACAGGGTTTGTAACTCAGTTCCCGCACGTTTGTTTATTTTTGTGCCTCTCCCGTTCCATATTCCACCATCCACTCACAGCCCCCCAGACAGGTCACTGCTGACCGAGACCCTCCTAGCCAGCATCACCACCACTTGTGTCGTTCAGTCTCTCTTCACCTCCGTCCTATACAGACCGCAACTTCATCCTCTCCACCCCTCTCCCTCTCTGCAACATTAAACGTTTGATTTCTAACTTTTCTCAATTCTGATGAAAGGTCATCGACCTGAAATGTTAACCTTTCTCTCCCCGCAGGTCCTGCCCGACCTGCTGAGTGTTTCCAGCATTTTCCATTCTTATTTCAGATATTCAGCAACTACAGCTTCTAAATGACATCCCATGATTTATACTGTGAGTGACCACCCACTCCCCATACTCAGTGACCACTTGCTCCCAGTACTCAGTGACCACCCACTCCCTGTACTCAGCGACCACTCACTCCCCATACTCAGTGACCACTTGCTTCCCGTACTCAGTGACCACCCACTCCCCGTACTCAGAGACCACTCCCCGTACCCAGTGACCACTCACTCCCCGTACAGTGACCACTCGATCCCCATACCCAGTGACCACCCGCTCCCCGTACTCAGTGACCACTCACTCCCCGTACCCAGTGACCACCCGCTCCCCGTACTCAGTGACCACTCACTCCTCGTACTCAGTGACCACTCACTCCCCGTACCCAGTGACCACCCGCTCCCCGTACTCAGTGACCACCCACTCCCCGTACTCAGTGACCACTCCCCGTACCCAGTGACCATTTGTTCAACGTATTCAGTGACCACCCACTCCACATACCCAGTGACTACCCACTCCCCGTACTCAGTGACCACTCACTCCCCGTACTCAGTGACCACTCCCTGTACCCAGTGACCACTCACTCCCCGTACCCAGTGACCACCCACTCCCCGTACTCAGTGACCACTCACTCCCCGTACCCAGTGACCACCCGCTCCCCGTACTCAGTGACCACCCACTCCCTGTACTCGGTGACCACCCACTCCCCGTACTCGGTGACCACCCACTCCCCGTACTCAGTGACCACTCCCTGTACCCAGTGACCACTTGTTCAACGTATTCAGTGACCACCCACTCCACATACCCAGTGACTACCCGCTCCCCGTACTCAGTGACCACTCACTCCCCGTACTCAGTGACCACTCCCTGTACCCAGTGACCACTCACTCCCCGTACCCAGTGACCACCCGCTCCCCGTACCCAGTGACCACCCGCTCCCCGTACTCAGTGACCACCCACTCCCTGTACTCGGTGACCACCCACTCCCCGTACTCGGTGACCACCCACTCCCCGTACTCAGTGACCACTCCCTGTACCCAGTGACCACTTGTTCAACGTATTCAGTGACCACCCACTCCACATACCCAGTGACTACCCGCTCCCCGTACTCAGTGACCACTCACTCCCCGTACTCAGTGACCACTCCCTGTACCCAGTGACCACTCACTCCCCGTACCCAGTGACCACCCGCTCCCCGTACCCAGTGACCACCCGCTCCCCGTACTCAGTGACCACCCACTCCCTGTACTCAGACACCCCTCACTCTTTATCCTCTCCCACCTCCTGCTCCTCACTGCCATTTCTTGCTCCCCTTGCCCACTGTGGAATCTCCAGGTTTCCATCTCGCGCTGCCTGCACTGTGTATTGAGTGAATTCACAGCCTTTATAACCAGTGACAGTCCACTCTTTACAGGCACTCAGCGATCTCCTTACCATTGTGTCTCCCATTGATTCCCGCTCGCAGTGATCTAGTGTTCTCAGACAGCAACCTCCCACCCAATATCTCCCGAGACCTGTCAATCCGTTCTACCTTCACACTCACTCACCAACATCCCGATCCATAGGGAGAGATCGCCCACTTTGTACCTAGCGATCTCCCATATTCTGTCACACTTTATACCGAGGATCTCCTGCTCTTCATAGATGTTGATGTCTTATCATTTATACTCAGTCAATGCTAGTCCTCCTACACAGCAAGCTCCCACCAATTATACTCACCAGTCTCTTGCTCTTCAGACACAGGGGTCTCCCACTCGTGATGCTCTGAGTCCTCTGGCTCTCTCTGTGATGTCCCATGCCTTACACCCACTCAGTGATCTGTCAGTCTACACTCAGTGCTCTGCCGCACACTTAACCTTCTCTCTGTCTTTATATTCTGGGTTAGGTTTAGGGTTCTCCTAACACTGAACATCATCCTGCGTTTCATTACCTGTGCAGTAATTTCCCACTCGTGTTCAGAGATCTCCGTCTCCCAATGCTCAGAAATCTCCTTCACTTTATCCTGACTCCATGATATCCCACTCTCTGATCTCCTCATGATTTCAGCTAAGGACATCGGAGCTGGAATAGGCCATTCAGCCCATCAGGTGCACCACCTATAAATAAGATCACAGCTGGCCGTCTACCTCAACATCATTTTCCTGCCCTCTCCCCACATCACTGCACTTTCTCTGTAGCTGCTACACCACATTCTGCATTCTGTTTTCTTGTTACTACCTTGATGTACTTATGTGTAGAACGATCTGTATGGACGGCATGCAAACAAAAGCTTTTCACTGTAGCTCAGTACACGTGACAATAATAAACCAATTCCAAATCCATCCCTTGATTCCTCTAATATCCAGAAATCTACCAATGTCAGTTTTGAATTCCACAGTACTCCACAGCAGAGAATTCCAAAGATTCATTACTTCTGATCCATTATTCCCCCATTTCTGTCCCAGCTGGCCGACCCTTCATCGTGAGACTCTGACTCTGGCTTTGGATTCCTCGGTCAAGGGGAACTTCCTCCCTGGATTCTCTCTGATGTATTCTCTAAGGATTTGGTATATTTGCCACAAAACAACAAATTTCACAACGTACAAGTCAGTTATAATAAATCTGATTCTGACTCTGACGTTTCAATGAGGTCACCTCTCATTCTTCTGAGCTATGTGAAATACAGACCTGACCTACTCAATCTCTGCTTCCATGACAGACTCACGTCCCAGTCTGGTAAATCTTTACTGCATTCCCTGTAAAGCAAATATATCCTTCTTTAGATTGGGGGACCAAAACTACCCACAAGACCCCAGGTGCAGTCTCACCAAGGTCCTCTAGTACTGCATTAAGACATCTTTACTCTTGCACTTAAATCCTCCAGCAACGACAACTAACATATCAGTTGCCTTCCTAACTGTCTGCTGCACCTGTATGTTATCCTTGTGACAGAGTCACACTCAAGGTCATACAGCACGGAAACAGGCCACTTGACCCAGCACGTCCACACTGACCAGCGGGCACTCATCCATATTAATCCCATTCTCCCAGCACCTAGTCCATGCCCTTCTATCCCTTGGTGACTCCAGTGTTCATCTGGACACCTCTTCAATGTTGTCGGTGACTCTGTTTCCTCCACTCCCTCAGGCAGCACATTCCAGGTACTCACCACTCTTTGGGTGATTGAGGTTCCCCTCAGGCCCCCTCTAAATCTCTTCTCCCTCAGCCTAAATTGTTAATATGGGGAAGAGTTTCCCACAGTCTACCCTGTACCCCTCAGAAACTTATACACCTCAGTCATGTCCCCTCTTAGCCCCCTCCACTCCAGCGAGAACAGACCCAGCCTCTCCTTGTAACTGAACCATTCCATCCCAGGCAACACCCTGGTGAGTCCCCTCTGCTCCCTCTCCAGCACTGTCACATCCTTCCTGTAGTTTGGTGACCAGAACCGCACACAGTGCTCCATTCGAGGTCTGACCGAGGTTTTATAAATTGGAGCATCACCTCCCGACTCTTGTGTTCAGTGGCCTGACTAATGAAGGTCAGTGTCCCAATCTTGTGTACAAGGACAACCAGGTGCCTTTAAACATCAGTATTTCCTGATCTCTCAGCATGTAAAACTACTCAACATTTCTGTTTTAAACCACAGGAAGGGATAATCTCAGGTTCTCCACACTGTACTCCACCTGCCATGTTGTTGCCCACTCACCCAGTTTGTCCACGTCCCCTTGAAGCCTCTTTACATCCTCATTGCTACTCATGTTCTTAGCTTCAGGTCATCAGCAAGCTGAGAGATAATTCCATCCAGCCTCTCAGATAAATCATCATTAAATTGTTCAGAGACATGTACTTACCAATATAAACAATGAACATCTACAGCCCCTGCACCAGTCGCAGAGGCAACCACTCACAGCCTGTCAGTCCAACCTCCGTGTGCAGCCAGAGCCTGGTGCTGGTCACGACGAGCACCTCCCCGCTCGTTCCAATATCCAGCCACTCCTCACACTTTGTACTCACTTACCTTCTGCTGCTGCCCTCTCAGTGCACCCCGCCCCACAGACCGAGGGATCTCCCCACCCGCCCCACGGACCAAGGGGTCTCCCCCCACCTGCCCCACGGACTGAGGGGTCTCCCCCCACCCACCCCACGGACTGAGGGATCTCCCCACCTGCCCCACAGCAAGGGATCTCCCCCCTACCTGCCCCACGGACCAAGAGATCTCCCCCGACCTGCCCCACGGACTTGAGGGATCTCCCCCCCACCTGCCCCACGGACCGAGGGATCTCCCCCCACCTGCCCCACGGACCGAGGGATCTCCCCCCACCTACCCCACAGACCAAGGGATCTCCCCACCTGCCCCACAGTGAGGAATCTCCCCCCACCTACCCCACAGACTTGAGGGATCTCCCCCCCACCTGCCCCACGGACCGAGGGATCTCCCCCCACCTACCCCACAGACCAAGGGATCTCCCCCCACCTGCCCCACAGACCGAGGGATCTCCCCCCACCTGCCCCACAGACTGAGGGATCTCCCCACCTGCCCCACGGACCGAGGGATCTCCCCCCACCTGCCCCACAGACCGAGGGATCTCCCCCCCCACCTGCCACACAGACCGAGGGATCTCCCCCCACCCCACAGACCGAGGGATCTCCCCGCCCACCTCACAGACCGAGAGATCTCCCCACCCGCCCCACAGCAAGGGATCTCCCCCTTACCTGCCCCACTGACCAAGGGATCTCCCCCCACCTGACCCACAGACTTGAGGGATCTTCCCCACCTGCCTCACAGACCGAGGGATCTCCCCCACCTGCCCCACAGACCGAGGGATCTCCCTACCTGCCCCACAGAATGAGGGATCTCCCCCCACCTGCCCCACGGACCAAGGCGTCTCCCCACCCGCCCCATGGACCGAGGGATCTCCCACCACCTACCCCACAGACCAAGGGATTTCCCCACCCCCCGATGGACTGAGGGATCTCCCCCCACCCGCCCCATGGACCGAGGGATCTCCCCACCCGCCCCACGGACTGAGGGATCTCCCCCACCCACCCCACAGACCGAGGGATCTCCCCCCACCTGCCCCACGGACCGAGGGATCTCCCCCCCACCTGTCCCACAGTTTGAGGGATCTCCCACTTGTTATATTCAGTGATTTGAACTCTATAGTCACCAGTCTCCCACTATTTACAATCAGCAGCCTCCCAGTTCCCTCTCTGTAACCTGCTGCTCCCTGTACTCACTGAGCAAACCTTGTAGTCAGTCACCTCCCACACCCTGTTCTGACTCCCCACTCATGATCCAGTCTTTATACCGTTCCACCTCGCATTCTTCATGCCCACTCATGGATCTCCCATCTTTTATCAGAACGGTCTTGGACCCAAACCATCAACTCTGTTTCTCTCTCCACAGATGCTGCCCGACCTGTTGAGCGTTTCCAGCATTTTCTGCCTTTATTTCAGATTTGCAGCATCTGCAATATTTTTGATTTTCTCCCACTTTTTAACCTTAGCAAGCTGTGTTACTGAAACAGAGAAGGTTCTGAGGGGGAACCGACAGGGTGGGTGGTGAGAGGACGTTTCCCCTGGTGGGGGATCTGGAATGAGGGGGTCACCCATTCCGGTCGGAGATGGAGGAATTTCTTCTCTCAGAGGATGGTGAATCTCTGGAATGCCTTACCCCAAAGATCTGTGGAGACAGAGTCATTAAATATATTAGTGGCGGACATTGACCTGGGAGTCGAGGGGGATGTGGAGAGAGTAGGAACATAGTCTTGAGGACAAGATTGGATCAGCCATGTTCACATTGATTGGTGGAGCAGATTCGAGGGGCCGAGTGGCCTACTCCTGTTTGTTATTTTCTTACCTTCTCCCACAGTTCCATCATTACCCACACGTTATGTTGCTCTCTCTGCTGATGCTGTCTGGTCCACTGAGTGTTTCCAGCATTTTCTGCATTTACAGCTTTTCCCAAACTGGAAGATTTGGAGGTTGTTGAGAAAGAACAAACTACTCATGGAGTGTACATGGTAGAAGTTTGGTGAACGAGTACAAACAGCAGATGGAGGTTGGTGGGGGACATTGAGGAGCAGGAGATCGCTTGGTGAGTTCAAACAGCGGGAGGTTGCATGTGGAATAAACTTCACGGGAAATTGAAGAGCCAAAGATTTGTGAGAAGAGAAAGTGGGAGATCAGTGAGTATAATTTGGTAAATTGGTTTATTATTGTCACATGTACTGAGGTACAGTGGAGAACTTTGTTCTGTATGCCATCCAGACAGATCAATTCATTACTCAGTGCATTGAGGTAGTACAGGGGAAAACAATAACAGAATGCAGAATAAAGTGTGACAGTTACAGAGAAAGTGCAGCACAGGCAGACAATAAGGTGCAAGGTCATAACGAGGTAGATTGTGAGGTCAGGTCCAACTTATCATACTAAGGGATCTTTCAATAGTCTTATAACAGCGGGATAGAAGCTGTCCTTGAGCCTGGTGGGACGTGCTTTCAGGCTTTTGTATCTTCTGCCTGATGGGAGGGGGGAGAAGAGAGAATGTCCAGGGTGGGTGGGGTCTTTGATTATGCCGGCTGCTTTACCGAGGCAGTGAGAAGTGTAGACAGAGTCCATGGAGGGGAGGCTGGTTTCCGTGATGTGCTGATCTGTGTCCACAACTCTCTGCAGTTTCTTGCAGTTTCGGATTTGTATTTATTATCACTGTGATGTGAAATGTGTTGTTTTGCGGCAGCAGTGCAGTGCACAGATATAAAATTATCATAAATTACAAAATAAATAAATAGTGCAAAAAGACGAATAACGAGGCAGTGTTCATGGGTTCATGGACTGTTCAGAAGTCTGATGGCAGAGGGGGAGAAGCTGTTCCTGAATTGTTGAGTTTGGGTCTTCAGGCTCCTGTACCTCCTCCCCGATGGTAGTAACGAGAAGAGGGCATGTCCTGGGTGGTGAGGGTCCTCAGTGATGGATGCCGCCTTCTTGAGTCACCGCCTCTTGACGATGTCCTCGATGGTGGGGAGTGTTGTGCCCGTGATGGAGCTGGCTGAGTCTACAACCCTCTGCAGCCTCTTGTGCTCCTGTGCATTGGAGCCTCCATACCAGGTGGTGATGCAACCAGTCAGAATGCTCTCCAATGTACATCTGTAGAAATTTGCAAGTGTCTTTGGTGACAGACCAAATCTCCTTAAACTCCTAATGAAGCAGAGCCACTGGCGTGCCTTCTTCGTGATTGCATCAATGTGTTGGGCTCAGGACAGATCCTCTGAGATGTTGAAGCCCAGGAACTTGAAGCTGTTCATCCTTTCCGCCGCTGACCCCTCAGTGAAGACTGGTGTGTGTTCTCCCGACTTCCCCTTCCTGAAGTCCACAATCAGTTTCTTGGTCTTGCTTTCTTTTGATTTTTTAAAATTTGGCACCATGGTCAGCACACACGGTGGGCCGAAGGGCCTGTTCTGTGCTGTACCTGTTCTGTTTTACTATCAGGGGCAGTCTACTGGTGAGGGAAGATAGTAAGAGGGTGATCACTGGGTATAGGGTGTGGAGACTGCTGAGTGCGTGTAAAGAGTGGGCTGCAGTGGAGAGAGCACAAAGTGAGCGATCGTTGGGTGTGAAGACGAGTTGGTCTCTGGGTGTCGAGCAGGAGATCGCTCAGTGAGCAAAAGGAGACCTTGATGTGTAGAGAGCAGTACATCAGCAAGCTGAAGGTGGTGTCACTGAGAGAGTACGAGGAGAGGGAGGTCGCAGAGTGGGACGTCACTGGGACTGGACAATGAGTGGGAGAATGCTGAGTTTGGTTGAAAGCAGGATCCCGGGATTATAACCAGTGCCATGAATAATACTTTCAGGAAGAGGAGGATAGAGAACTTCTCCTTGTGGCTGGAGGGATGGTGCAGGAGGGAGGGCTTTAGATTTCCGAGGCGTTGGTAGGATTTGCAATGTTGCACCTCGGCAGAGCCAAAGCCAATATCCTTGCAGAGGTGTTTGTTGTGCTGTTGGGAAGGGTTTGGACAAGAAATGGGAGTGAGAGTGGGCTATCCCATGGAACCCTCTCGGCCATCACCAAGACCATGGCTGACCTGCCTCAAGTGCTGTTTCCAGCATTATCCTTGCATCCCTCGATTCCTATAACGTGCAGAGGTTTCACTCTCCCTGTTCTGAATGAATTCAATGACTGATCCTCTACAGAGCTCTGGGCTGGACAGTTCCAGAGGTTCACCATTTGCTGAGGGAGGAGATTTGTCCTGAATGCCGACCCCTTGCTCCAAAATTATCCCCACTGCCCTTAGACTCCTCCCACTGGGGAAACGTCCTCCCTGAAACTCTTATGTCAAACCCTTTAACAATTCCTTCAATGAGATCTCTTGTCCAATTACAGTGAGAGCCTGTCCAGTGTCTACAAGGCTCAGGCCAGGAGTGAGGTGGAACACTCTCCGCTCGCCGGAGCGAGGGCAGCTTCAACAACACTCAAGAAGCTCGACACCATCCAGGACACAGCAGCCCACTCGATAGACACGCCATCCACACCCACTCACTCACTCCACCACCGACACACAGCAGCAGCAGTGTGGACCATCTACAGGACGCACTGCAGCAACTCACCGAGACTCCTCAGGCAGCACCTTCCACACCCACCACCTCTACCAGCTGGAAGGACAAGGGCAGCAGAAACACGGGGACCACCCCCCCCGGGAGTTGCCCTCCCAAGCCACACACTATCCTGACTGGGAAATATCTCGCCGTTCCCTCACCGTCGCTGGGTCAAAGTCCTGGAACTCCCTCCCTGACACCACTGTGGGTGCACCCACACCTCAGGGACTGCAGCGGGTCAAGAAGGCAGCTCACCACCACCTTCTCAGGGCATCTAGGGATGGGCGATTAAATGCTGGCTCAGCCTGTGAAGCCCACACCCCTTGGATGAACATTGGTCCCTTTTGAAGTACCCAATCTATAACTAAAATACTCTATAAAGCGGATGATTTCCCATTTTCCCATGTTATATTCCACTACCATGTACCTGCCTGCCCATTCTCTCAGCTTGTCCACATCTCCATGAAGCCTCATTTGCTGAGGAACTATGAATGGAATTGAACGTTGTGCAAAAATCCACAAATGTCCCCAGTTCTGACCTTCTGATGGAGGGAAGGTCAGTGATGAGGCAGCTGAAGATGGTTGGGCCCAGGACACTGCCCCAAGGAGCTCCTGCAGTGATGGGATAACTGAGCTCCAACACCCACCATCGGCTTCCCTTGTGTGAGGTATGAGGAGTATTTCCCCTCGGTTCCCATTGACAAGTTTTAGCAGAGATCCTTGATGCTGCACTCAGTCAAATGTCCCGCTGCACTCTCGCCTCGTCTCTGGAGCTCAGCTCTTCGGTCCATGTTTGGACCAAACTGGGCACCACTGAGTTATTGGTGAGTAGGCACTGCCTGATGGCACCATCGATGGCACAACCTGATGAGAGGAGACAGACTACTGGGTAATTAACCAGACTAGATCTGTCCTGCTTTTTGTGAACAGCACACAGCAGGGCGATTGTCCACATTGTCACAGCTTACTTGGATACACAACCATTTCCAGAGTGCAGGTCTTCAGTACCTCAAGGGATGTCTGGTCACACAGCTCTGTCGTTCCTTGACATCACCAGTGGGCTGGAGACCTGATGGTGGGCTCTCAGGAGAAAGCAGAGAAGCATGGCGCACTCGGCATTTCTCGGTGGCCCTGGGTGTGCCTGCTTCATTTCTCGGTGGCCCTGGGTCTGTCTTTAGCACTCGTGTGCTGGGCTCCACTATCACTGAGGATGCAGATGTTCTTGGGGTCTGCTCTGCCTGTGAGCTGGTTAATTGTCCACCACAGTTCATGACTAGCTGTGGCAGGATCACACACCTTTCCCTTGGGCTTCACACAATCGCCACGGATGAATCACTTTTCCTGTTTGTTTTTTGTGCCTTGAAGAAATATTTTTGTTTGCAACTTGAGTGTTATTTCTTCATTGCCTGTCCAGGACAGCTCTGGCTCTGCTTCACTGGGATGTTGCGCATCATCCTGACGGAAGTACGTTCCTGAGCCTCACTGGGTGTAAATCCTGAAACTCTCCCCAATAATTTCGGAACACCTTAATGGGAAGGGCGACAGTGGTTCAAACTCTTCCCCAACTACTGGGGCATAACTGGAGATGGACAATAAATGCTGACCTTGCCAGTGGTATACAGATCCTATAAATATTTAGCTAAGAATCCAGATGTATCACGGCTTGGTATAGATGTACAGTGGAGAGCATTCTGACTGGTTGCATCACTGCCTGGTCTGGAGGCTCCAATGCACAGGATCGCAATTTATTTATTTATAAATGCTATTTATTCTCAGGAATTTTACAATACTGAGTGGTTACACACTCGTGTTCAGCACAGACATGGTGGGCCGAAGGGCCTGTTCCTGTGATGTACAGTTCTAGGTTCTATGTTCTTTACACTTAATGGTTTCACACTCTTAATACACAGCAATTTCACACTGATCACTCTCTGTAATTCCGCACGATATTCTGCAGTTTCACGCTCCTTCCTCAGTGAAGATTTTGCCCCCTTCATTTTCAAACAACCTTCCACCCTTTTTAATCATCTACAAGTTTGCAGATGATACCACTATTGTAGGCCATATCTCAAACAGCGATGAGATAGAGAGCTTAGTGACATGGTGTCATGACAATAACCTTTCCCTCAATGTCAGCAAAACAAAAGAGCTGGTCATTGACTTCGGGAAAGGGGGCAGTGTACATGCACCTGTCTACATCAATGGTGCTGAGGTCGAGAGGGTTGAGAGCTTCAAGTTCCTGGGAGTGAACATCACCAACAGCCTGTCCTGGTCAAATCACATAGATTCCACAGCCAAGAAAGCTCACCAGCGCCTCTACTTCCTCAGGAGGCTAAAGAAGTTTGGTTTGTCCCCTTTGACTCTCACCAACTTTTACTGATGCACCATAGAAAGCATCCTATCAGGATGTATCATGGCTTGGTACGGCAACTGCTCTGCCCAAGACCGCAAGAAGCTGCAGAGAGTTGTGGACACAGCCCAGCGCATTACGGACACCAGCCTCCCCTCCTTGGACTCTTTTACCTCTCATTGTCTTGGTGAAGCAGCCAGCATAATCAGAGACCCCACCCACCCGGGACATTCTCTCTTCTCTCCTCTTCCATCAGGTAGAAGATACAGGAGCCTGAGGGCACGTCCCACCAGGCTCAAGGACAGCTTCTACCCCACTGTGATAAGACTATAGAACGGTTCCCTTATACAATGAGATGGACTCTGACCTCACGATCTACCTTGTTGTGACCTTGCACCTTATTGCACTGCACTTTCTCTGTAGCTATGACACTTTACTCTGTACGGTTATTGTTTTTACCTGTACTACATCAATACACTTTGTAGTGGCTCAATGTAACTGCACTGTGTAATGAAGTGACCTGTAAGATCGGTTTGTAAGACAAGCTTTTCACTGTACCTCGGTACAAGTGACAATAATAAACCAATACCAATAGCAATCAATAACTCATCATTCTTTTTACTCAATAGTTTCCCTCTTTCTAGTCAGCTCTTTCACAGTTGTTATAACCATTAGTTTTATGCTCTTTGGACAGTAATTTCACAGTGCATTACACCCTATTTGGCAATGTGAATCTACAATCAACAACTTCATACTCTATCTACATGAGAATGCCACCCCCTTATTCTGAGCACTTTCAGTCTCTACACTTGCTGTTTTCATGCACTTGGTATAAAGTTACAGTTTATTCACAATTTTACACTGTATACTTAGCAATTCCATGTTTGTTCTTAGTAATTTCACTCCTGATAATCAGTAATTTGCCTCTTTAGTCTCACTAGTTTCACACGACTTGTTCTCAGGAATTTCACACTCTGCGGTTACACACTCTTTAAACTCAATTTCTTTGTATGCTTCAGTTGCACACCCTGTAGTTTCCCCAGTCTCTCCTCTGCGATTTCATGGTTCATTCTCAGCAATTTCACAGATTTTACACTCCACAGTCGCAGGCTGGTTCTACCCAGCAGCTTCAGTCCCAACACCCAGCAGTTTCACACCTTGTGCTCAGACCTAGCACGGTTCATTCTCAGCAATCACACACCTTACACTCAGTGATTTCATGCTTGTTGCTTTGAGCAATTTCACACTCCTTACACTTCGAATTTCCACACCATTTACCCTCAGCGGTTCCGCGTTGTGTATTCCCAGCAGCCTTACACTGCAGGCTTGGCAATTCCATGCTCCTCACCCTCAGTTTTGTCAGTGTACGGTTACACACTCTTCTGATTTACCAACTCCCTGCTCTTTATACACTCATCAACTTCACACCCCACGCTCAATAATTTCTCACTGTTACTCTCAGCAATTCCATGAGCTTTGACTTCATACCTTGTGCTCACCGATTTCAGTTCATTCTCAACTTTACACACTTGGCAAGTTCATGCTTGTTATTCTTTGCAGTTTCAATCCTAGTACTCAGCAGTTCCACGCTACTCGTTCTCAGGGATTTTACACTGAGCATAGAAGGCACACACTCTTTATGCTGGGCAGTTTCACATTCCTTCCCCTCAGTTTTGAAATCTGGAGCAACAAACAATCTGCGGGAGGAACTCAGCGGGTCGAGCAGATTGCACCATCTACAGTCTCTTGTCTCCAGTGTTGAAACCTTTATTCTTGACAAAATTTCCAGCCCATACGATCTGTGATCCTACAGTTTGATACTCAGCAATTCCTCCCTTGCCACCATTGAGGGCCCCAGACAGTCCTTCCAGGTGAGGCAGTGAGGTGAATCCAAGGGTGTCATTTATTGCATCCGGTTCTCCTGGTGCGGCCTCCTCTACGTCAGTGAGATCCGACACAGATTGGGTGACCGCTTCGTCGAGCACCTTCACTCCGTCCACCATGACAGCCAGGGTCTCCCGGTGACCACCCACTTCAATTCCACATCCCACTCCCACACTGACATGTCTGTCCACGGCCTCCTCTGCTGCCACATTGAGGCCAGGCGTAGGTTGAAGGAACAACACCTCATATTCTGCCTTGGAAGTCTCCAACCTGACGGCATCAACATCGATCTAACTTCCGGTAACACCCCCCTCCTTTTCTCCCCCCCTTTTGGGGGCAGGCACGGTAGTGTAGCAGTTAGCGTAAAGCTATTACAGCGCCAGCGACCCGGGTTCAATTCTGGCCGCTGTCTGTAAGGAGTTTGTATGTTCTCCCCGTGACTGTGTGGGTTTCCTCCGGGTGCTCCGGTTTCCTCCCACATTCCAAAGACGTACGGGTTAGGAAGTTGTGGGCATGATATGTTGGCACCGGAAGAGTGGTGACACTTGCGGGCTGCCTCCAGAACACTCTACGCAAAAGATGCATTTCACTGTGTGTTTCCATGGACATGTGACTGATAAATATCTTATCTTGGTTTCCCTCCATTGCTGTGGCCCCTTCACCCCCTCTCTTTACCCACCCCTGGCCTCCTGACCTGCCCATCTATTCCCCACCTCCTTCCCTTTATTCCAAGGTCACTGTCCTCTCCTATCAGATTCCTTCTTCAGCCCTTTGCCTCCTCCACCGATCACCTCAACTTCTCACATCACTCCCTTCCCCCTGTCTCCTGGACTCACCTATCCCCTGCCAGCCTGCGCTCCTCCCCCTCCCTGACCTTCTTACTCTGGCTTCTGCCCTCTTCCTATCCAGTCCTGATGAAGGGTAAAGCCCAAAGTCTGGTGGTGGAAGTTTACTAACAAATCTTTGTCTACATGGGCGTTAGCCACAGTCAAACAACTGCTGCAACTCCCTGAAGCCCAGAGTGCTGGGAAATACCCGTACACGACATCCGAGTGGCATACAACTGTCCATTGTACGGCACGTTACTCTGCAGAGGGTCCGGACCATTTGTATGAAGAATCTGTGACAGGGTCCGGTCTGTTGTCCTTGTGCACAAGTAAATAAAGTGTGATTGAGAAACGAGTGCAAGTTGTCAGAGTCCAACTGATTGGCGACGACACCGGATTATTGGAGCTTTGCCATATCATCAGTTTCTCAGCAATTCCGTGTCATTTATTCACAGGAGTTTTACACTTTACACAGCAGTTACGTCCCGTGCCCTATTACACATCTCAGTTTCACACTCTGAACTCAGGAGTTTCACATTGTTTTCCAACAATCCCACACGTTTCCACATTCCCCAGTTCTTTACAGAGCACCTGCTCTTTCAGCTCAAGTCAGGTCGAGTTTATTGACCTGTGCACAAGTACGGTGAAGTACAGGTACGGTGAAGTACGGGTACGGTGAAGTACTGGTACGGTGAAGTACGGGTACAGTGAGGTACTGGTACAGTGAGATACTGGTACAGTGAAGTACTGATACAGTGAAGTACGGGTACAGTGAGGTACTGGTACAGTGAGGTACGGGTACAGTGAAGTACGGGTACAGTGAGATACGGGTACAGTGAGGTACTGGTACAGTGAAGTACGGGTACAGTGAGGTACTGGTACAGTGAAGTACTGGTACAGTGAAGTACGGGTACAGTGAGGTACTGGTACAGTGAAGTACGGGTACAGTGAAGTACGGGTACAGTGATAGACTTGCAGCAGCACCACAGGCAGGTAGGTGCAGACAACACACGGAACATAAGTTGTACAAAATCATCCGCTTGTTGTATACTCACTGCACTCCCAACATTCAGCCATTTCACTTCATTTGCAGTTAGTTTCCTCTCTCTGTGCGCTGGAATTTTACGCCTCTTATTCTTAGCAACTTCACACTGTTTAGTTAGTAATTTAATGCTGCATATTCTCAGTAATGTCACACTTTACACTCAATACTTTGTCACTATTCATCCTCAGCACTTTTAAACTCTATACTCAGTAATTTCGCAATGTTCACACTTGGGTATTGCACACAGTGTACTCAGCAAGGTCACACTCCGCAGCCTACTGTTCATATTCAGTCTGCTCCTAGTCCTTATACTCAATGACCACACTGTCGGTAATCTGCAGCTGGTTCTCCTCGAACCTGCTTCTCCTTCTATTGTGCAACATTCGCCCCTCTACGGACCACCAGCCATCCGCCATTGTTAACATTCAGTGATTTAATGGTCCCTCTCACTCACCAGTTACCAACTCTCCACACCCACTGATTCCACCCCCCCCCCCCCCCCAATCTTTGTACCTCTCAACAATCTCCAATATTTCTAACTGGCAATCTGTTCCTCCTTTCACAGTGATCCCCCACGGTTTCCACCTCCTCGGTCACCCACTCGTTACAGAGTTGTACAGCACAGAAACAGGCCCTTCAGCCCACCATGTCCATGCCAGCCATCGAGTGCCTGTCTATTCTGATCCCATTTATCCAGCACTGGGCCCACAGCCTTCTGCCCCACCGTCCTCTCCCATCAGATCCCACCATCTGCAGCCCTCTGTCACCTCCACCTGTCCCCTCCCAGCCTCTGTCACTGTTCCCACTCCCCCCTCCTCACCTGCCAGCTCCTGCCCCACCCCTTCCCCTCACCTCTGTACCGGCCATCTCCCCTCTACGCTTTCAGTCCAGATGAAGCACTTTGACCCAAAAGGTGAACAATTCCTTTCCCTGCACAGATGCTGCCTGACCCCCTGAGTTCCTCCAGCTTCTTGTGTGTTGCTCCTGGTTCCAGCATCTGCTGTCTTGTGTGTCTCTGTCTTTGCCTTGGTGTCCCTGTGCCCTACCCTTCATTGTGCAAGCCCTGCCCGTATTAGTTCCCCCAAAGTGCTTCAAGTGACACATCAGGATTAAATTCTATGTGCCTTTGCTCTGCCCAGCTTCTGATCGATTATATCCTGTACCCTCAGATTACCCTCCCCACTATCACCAACACCACTGATTTTTGATTTATCTACAACTTACTAATCACCCCTCCTACGTTCGTCCTAATGTAGGAGATTGCTGAGAATGAGGCGTGAAAGATGTGTATAAAGAGGAAAATATCAAATCCCAGAAGTGAAGATTCCCGAGGACGAAGAACGGGAAACTGGTGATTGATTGTAAGGAGCAGCAGGTCGGTGAATATCAAGCGAGGGAGATGAAGATGGGTAAAAAGGGAGAGAACTGGGGAGAAAGAACGAGAGATTCTTGTTAGAAACAGTGAAAGGTCACGGAGTAAGAATAGGCAATCACTGAGTGTAAGAGAAAGCAGGAGAGGCTGCTGAGAGAGTGTCGGGAGCAAGAATTCACTGTATGATGAAAAACTAATACCAGAATGATCTGGAGCGCACTAAGTGCACAGAGTAGAAGAGTGCTTAGTGTAAAGCACAGTAGGTCTCTGAATATGACAAATAGCAGACAGCTGAATAAGTACAAAGACCAAGAGACTGCTGAGTACACAGGTCAGGAGATCCTTGTGTACGACAAGTTGGGAATCGATGCCACAGTGTATAGAATAGGAGGACAGAGATGGTTGGGTGAGTGGGAAGTGTGGGGGCTGGCAGAGTACAAAGTATGAGACTGCCCTGAGGAAGTAGGAATGCTGGCAGCTGGCTGAGCAAACAACAAACACAGGTTATAGACCAGTACAGCACAGGAACAGGCCCTTTGGCCCACAACGTCTGTGCCAAACGCCATGCTGAATTAAATTAAATTAAGTCCCTTCTGCCTGCACATGATCCACATCCCTCCACTCCCTGCATATTTGTGTCTCCGTCTAACAGCCTCTCAAACACCTCTATCGTATCTGCCTCCACCACCACCCCTGGCAGCCCGTTCCAGGCACCCACCACTCTCTGTGTAAAAAAATTTCCCCGCACATCTCCTTTAAACTTTCCCCCTCTCACCTTAAATGCATGTCCTCTCATACTTGACATTTCTAACCTGGGGAAAAGATTCTGACTGTCCACCCTATCTGTACCTCTCATCATTTTATAAACCTCTATCAGGTCTCCCCTCAGCCTCGGACGGTCCAGGGAGAACAACCCAAGTCTGTCCAACCGCTCCTTATAGCTCATGCCCTCTCATCCAGGCAGTGTCCTGGTGAACCTTGTCTGTTCTGTACACTCACTGATCTCCCTCAGCCATCTGGGTTGTGACCCCTCCCACCCACGGTACACACTCAGCCATCACACACCTCCGTTCATTCTCTCTCCAGGATATCCTGGTCTCTGTTTGTCTCAGGGATCTCCAGCCCACCTTCTGCACTCAGTCAGTTCCTGCTTCCTACACTTATAGAGTCAAAGAGGGGTACAACACGGAAACAGGCCCTTCGGCCCACTGAGTCCATGCCAACCTTCAACCACCCAGTTACACTAATCCTAAATTAGTCTCATTCTCCCAACATTCTATCAACTCCCCCCCAGACTCTACCCCTCACTCACACACTGGGGGCAATTTACAGTGGCCAATTAACCCACCAACCCGCACATCGTTGGGATGTGGGAGGGAACCGGAGCACCCGGGGGAAACCCACGTGGTCACAGGGACTAGGAGGGTTACGTTCTTCGTGCAGAGGGTGGTGAATATTTAGAGCTGTCAGAGGAGGTGCTGGAGGCAGGTCCAACATTTAAAAGGCATTTGGACAGGTACTTGGATAGGAAAGGTGTAGAGGGATAGGGGTCTAATGTGGACAAATGGGTCTAGTGTAGGCAGGCATCACAGTCGGGAAGGTGGTGAACAGGCCACTTCTGTGCTGTACCACCCTGTGATTCTAACGTGAAAACCCCACCCAGACAGCACCTGAGGTCAGGATCTCTGGCACCTGGGTCTCTGGCACCGAGGCAGCAGTTCCATCTTTACACTCACTCTATTGCTCGATAGTGATCGTTTGCTCTCTTTCACTCAGATCTCTCTGCTTTTCAAACTAAGCCATTGCCCAACCTCGAACATTCAAAGACTCTGCTTGCACTGCTTTCCGAGGAAGAGAGTTGCAAAGAGTCACAAACTTCTGACCTGTTGTACCTGCAAACTGGTTCCTGCATCGTACAGGAGGCAACTCCTCAACACTTGGTTAAGTTACTTCCTTCTTATTTCTCCTGTCCAACTGGACAACTTCATATTCATGCACAAAGGACAAACTTGTGGAAGAACTCAGACTATCAGGGCAGCATCTGTGGAAGCAATGGGATGGTCGACGTTTTGTACTGATCAATCACTCAATCTCCCTGCTTAAACTCAGCAAGCGTCGTCATTCTCAGTAACCTCCCGCTGGGCAAGCTACTATCTTTACCACCACTGATCACCACCTTCATCCATCGATCTCTCACTCTTGATATTCTGCATTCTCCCTAAGCTAATGATACCTAATCAATACCCCCTCCACAAACGCAGCAGTCCACCACTCTCTGGCTCAGACAAGCCCCACCCAGCGGTCACACACTCGTCCTGTCGTCCTGAGGTACAGGAGAGAACGGGAATAAGGTGCTGAGACTTGAGGTACAGTATCGACTGGCGGAGCTGACTTGAAGGGCCGAGTGGCCTTGCCCTGCTGCTGTGTACTTTGTTGCCCACTCGGCGGTCTCTGGATCTGACGGCTCAGTCTGTACTCTCCACTCTGTCGTCAGGGATCTCCTAGTTTTTATGCTCAGCAACCCCCCGCGTTACGTACTCTGCCGTCTCCTGCTCCTCACAGTCAGACACAGACCTCTGGTGCCTTCCTCTCTGCAACCTCCTGCCCTTCATACCCAGCCGCTCCGCACTCTCCACCCATCAGGTCATCTCACCCCTGTATACTTGTGAACTTTCTCCCCTTATGCTCATCCAACTCCACCCAATGTATTTATTAACCATCTATACATTGTAATCCACCTCCCTCTGTGGGCAGCCAACTCTCATAGAACATGGAACATGGAACAGTACAGCACAGGAGCAGGACCTTTGGCCCATGATGTGCCAAACTCATTAAGCTGATGATACCTAATCCCTTCTGCCTGCACATGATCCACATCCCTCTGTTCTCTGCGCATCCACGTGCTTATCTAACAGCCTCTTAAACACCTCTTATCGTATCTGCCTCCACCCCCACCCCTGGCAGCACATTCCAGGCGCCCACCGCTCTCTGTGTAAAAAACTTGCCCCGCACATTCCTTTGAATTCTCCCCCCTCACCTTAAATGCACGTCCTTCGTATTAGACATTTTGACCCTGGGAATAAGACACCAGCTATCTATGCCTCTCATAATTTTACATATTTCTCTCAGGTCATCCCTCAGTCTCCAGCGCTTCAGAGAGAACAACCCAAATTTCTCCAAGCTCTCCTCATAGCACATGCCCTCTATTCCAAGCAGCATCCTGGTAAACCTCTTCTGCACCCTCTCCGAAGCCTCCATGTCCTCCCTGTAATGGGGTGACCAGAACTGAATGCAATACTCCAGATGCAGCCTAACTAAAGTTTTTTAAAGCTGCAACATAACTTCCTGACTCTTGAACTCAGTGCCTCAGCTAATAAAGGCAAGCATGCCGTGTGCCTTCTTTACCGCCCTATCAACCTGTGCGGCCACTTTCAGGGAGCTATGAACTTGGACCCCAAGATCCCTCTGCTCATCAACACTGTGAAGGGTCCTGCCATTAACAGTGTCCTGTCTCTTTACATCTCCCAAGGTGCAACACTTCACATTTGGCCGGGTTAAACTCCATCTGCCGTTTCTCTGCCCATATCTGCAACTGATCCATATCCCACTGTATCCTTTGCCAGTCTGCTACACTATCCACAACACCACCAATCTTCGTATCATCCGTGAACTTAGCAACCCACCCATCTACATTTTCATCCAGGTCATTTCTATACATCACAAACAGCAGAGGTCCCAGTACGGATCCCTGAGGAACACCACTAGTCACAGGCCTCCAGCCACAATAAGTCCCATTGACCACTACCCTCTATCTTCTATGGGCAAGCCAGTTCTGAATCCAAACGGCCAATTCACCGTGGATCCCATGCATCTTAATCTTCTGGGTGAGCCTCCCATGAGGGACCTTGTCAAACGCCTGACTGAAACCCATGTAGACGACATCCCCAGCTCCACCTTCACCAATCACCCTCGTCACCTCGTCAAAACACTCTAGAAAGTTAGTAAGGCACGACTTGCCCTGCACAAAGCCATGCTGACTGGCTCTAATTAAGCTGTGGTTTTCCAAATGCTCATAAATCCTATCCCCAAGTATCCTCTCCAGTAACTTCCCTACCACTGACGTGAGACTCACCAGTCTATAGTTACCAGGATTATCCCTGTTTCCCTTCTTGAATAAAGGAACAACATTAGCTACTCGCCAGTCCTCCGGGACCTGGCCTGTGGCTACAGAGGATACGAAGATCTTGGTCAAGGCCCCAGCAATCTCACCTCTTGCCTCTCTCAATAACCTGGGGTATGTCCCATCAGGCCCTGGGGACTTATCCACCATAATGTTTCTTAAAGGACCCAACACTACCTCTTTCTTTATCTCGAAATGCCCCAGCGTATTAGCACGCTCTGCACTGACGTCACTCTCCTTCACGTCCTTCTCCTTGGTAAATACTGATCCAAAGTACTCATTAAGGACCTCACCTACATCCTCCGCTTCCAAGCGCATGTTTCCTCCTTTATCCTCGAGTGGTCCTACCCTCTCCCTTGTTACACTCTTATTTTTAATTTATGTATAAAATGTCTTGGAATTCTCCTTAATCCTACCCACCAAGGAGATTTCATAGCCCCTTTTAGCCATCCTAATTCCTTTTTTAAGTTCTTTCCTGCTTCCTTTCTATTCCTCAAGGGCCCTGTCTGACTTCAGCTTCCTAAACCTTACACATGCTTCCTTTTTCTTTTTGACTAAATTTACAACATCTCTCGTCATCCAAGGTTCCTGAACCTTGCCATCCTTGTCTCTCTTTCTCACAGGAATATGTTGGTCCTGAGTTCTGACCAGCTGGCCTTTAAACTCCTTCGTGTCAATAATAACCACTCCCAATCCACTCTCCCCAGCTCCTGCCTAACACCATTGTAATTAACCTTTCCTCAATCTAGCCCTTTTCCCTGAGGTCCAGACTTATCCTTATCCATAACGTTCTGAAAACTTACAGAATTATGATCACTGTTCACAAAATGCTCTCCCACTGAAACACCGATCACCTGGCTGGGCTCATTTCCCAATACGAGGTCTAGTACGGCCCCTTCCCTGGTTGAACCATCTATATACTGTTTCAAACAACCCTCCTGGATGCACCAAATTTGAAGATAGACAAAACTTGGGAGATTAGTGAACTGTGAAGAGGATGGTAATAGACATCAAGGAGATACAGCCAGGCGTGCTAAAAGATGTACGGGTTAGGAGCTGTGAGCGTGCTATGTTGGCGCTGGAAGCGTGGCGACACTTGCGGGCTGCCCCCCAGCACATTCTCAGTAACGCAAAAAGATGCATTTCACTGTGTGTTTCGATGTACATGTGACTAATAAATAAATATTTTATCTTATCCTAGGCTGGTGGAATACGTGGCAGACACAGGCCGGTCTATCACAGAAACCAGCCTCCGCTCCACAGACTCCGTCTACACTTCCTGCTGCCTCAGGGAAGCAGCCGACATAATGAAAGACCCCACCCACCCCGGACATTCTCTCTTCTCCCCCCTCCCATCGGGCAGAAGATACAAAGGCTTGAGAACACGTACCACCAGGCTCAAGGGCAGCTTCTATCCCGCTGTTATCAGACCCTATTACGATAAGATGGACTCTTGACCTCACAATGTACCTCACCGTGGCCCTTGCACCTTATTGTCTGCCTGCACTGCACTTTCTCTGTAGCTGTAACACTACATTTTGCATTCTGTTTTCTTTTTACTATCTTGATGTACTGATGTTTGGAATGAGCTGTCTGGATGGCACACAGACAAAGCTTTTCACTGTATCTTGGTACATGTGACAATAATAAACCAATTACCACCTTAGTGCTGAGAAATGTGATGTGTTATGTTCTGCAATGAGAAGAAGCAACAAGCTCAAGGGCACAGTCCTAAAAGAGGAACAAGAACAATGTATATGTGCCTAATTTGCCAAACATAGCAGGGCAGGTTGAGAGGGTGGCTAAAAAGAAAAAGGGATCTGGGCTTGGTAAACAGAGGCAGAGGGAACAAGAGTAAGCCAGTGGTGATGAACCTGGTCCACCCACAGCTGGGGGATTGTGTCCAGTTCTGGGCCCCGCCTTTGGGAAGATGTGACGGCTCCAGAGATGGGAATTACTAAAATGAGTCCAGGACATTAGTTCTGTGGACAGACTGGAGAAGCTAGGGCTGTTCTCCTGGGAACAGAGGAGGTTCTGAGGGGACAATAGTGGTATCTAAAACCATGTAGGATACAGACAGGGTAGATTGGATAGAGAGGAACAGTTCCCACTGAAGGAGGGGACGTGGAATGAAAGTGTTTGGCAAAAGAACCAAAATGACAGGAGGGAAATATTTCTTGTAGCCAGGGTGTGAAGTGACTGCCCGGGATGGAGATTCATTTCAGAAGGAGCTGGATGTTGTCTGAAAGGAATGAATTTGTAGGGTGGTGGGGAGAGCCACCAGTTGCATTGTGATGATATGGAGCGGGTATGATCTTGACAGGCTGAATGGCCTCCTTCCATGCTGTAACTGTTCTGTGACTCTGTGGTTGCAGAAGCTGGCTGTGCCGAAATTTGCCTCTGCGTTTTAAACATAGCAACAGTGATCGACTTGATAATACTTTGTCGGCTTTGAAGAGCTTTGGGATATCCTGGGGTGAAATGTGCCAGGGAAATGCAGGGGGTATGGTTCCAAACTTGGAAGGATCCCGGGTGGGACTTTTGGAGCTGACTAAGGAACAAAAGGGGCAGTCACTCTGTAGGGAGGGTGCGGCAGATCGTGGGAAACCGGAGCGCAAACCTGTGGGCAAATGTCCCATAAATGCAAAAACAAACACAGGAATAGTGAGGATTTTAATTATCAACTGGGATAAAATCAGCACAAGTGCAACAGAGGGCAGAGAGTTCCAAAGCTGCACTTAGGGGAACGTTTTTTAGCCAGCAGGTCGTAGCCCAGTGAGGGGAGAAGGGTGGTGAATTGTGGACTTCATTTCAGGGACTGAGACTGTGCTGTGGGTGGAATATGTTTGTGGAGTGATGATAATTCAAGTTTAATAGTTATAGAAAAGGGCAAAGATAAAATTCAGTGTCATAGAAACATACAGCACAGAAACAGGCCCTTCAGTCCACTTTGTCCATGCTGACCATGATCCCTGTCTACATTAATCCCATTTGCCCACATTAGGCCCACATCCCCCTCCACCTTCCCCACCCATGTACCCCTCTAAACACATTTTCAATGCTCTAATTGTACCCCCACCTCTACCACCTCCTCTGGCCGCTCGTTCCAAACACACACCACCCTCGAGTGGAAAACTTACCCCTCAGATCTCCTTTAAATTTCTCCCCTCTCACCTTGAACCTGTGCCCTCTAATTCTAGACTCCCCCTGCTGGGGAAAGAGAGTCTGACTACTTACCCTATCTATGCCCCTCGTAACTTTATAAACCTCTGTAAGGTCACCCCTCAGCCTCTTACGTTCCATTGAGAACAATCCCAGAGCCTGTCTAACCTCTCCTTGGAACCACACAGCCCTCCATTCCAGACAACATCCTGGGGAATCTCCCCTTCACTCCCTCTGTCAGTACCACGCCTTTCCTGCAGTGTGGTGACCAGAACTGTGCACAGTACTCCAAGTGTGGTCTAAACAATGTTCTAAACAGCTGCAACCAGATGTCCCAACTCTTATACTCAATGCCTCGGCCTATAAAGGAGGGTGTACCAAATGCCTTTTTCACAACCCTATCACCCTCCCAAATTCACGAATGATTCGGCCTTAGTTGGAGATGGAATGGTAAAGAATGCAAAAGTGAGCCCTGTGATTAACAGGAAGCTTTAGACTGCAGGAAGATGAGAGGATACTGATGGAGTCTCTGAAACTTTCATCAAACACCAGGCTGACTACAGCTTGGGAACTGTGTGCAGTTCCAAGCACTAATGTTAGAAAAGACCTAAAGGCTTGAATGAGGTTACAAAGAGATTTACTGAAGGGATTCCAGGGGTGAGGGACGTGTTCTGTGGACAGACCAGAGAAACTGGGGTTGTTCTCTTTGGAACAGACAAGGTTGTGAGGGGATCTGATAAGGACATTTAAAACTGTGAAGAGGACAGACAGAGTATGTAGAGAGTGACTGCGGTGGGGTGGGGGGGGGGGGGTGGGGGAGGGCAGGGGGTTAGAACCGGGGGCGATAGATTGATGTGTTAAGAGCCTAAAGTGAGATGGGAGGTTGAGTCTGGGACTCACTGCCAGGAGCAGCAGATTCAATATTTGCTCACAGTATTGGTGATCCGTACCCTTCACAGTGTCTGGAAGGAAAGGTGCAGGTCTGTAGGGATTGAGCAGCAGAAAGGGACTAGCTGGATGTGTTTGCAGAGAGCCAGTAAGGATTCAATGGGCCAAATGCCCTCCTCCTGTGCAGAAACCATTCATTGGTTCTGTGATTGAGTGTCGGAGGGCCAGTTGTGGGAGTGTGTGTTGTCAGTGGGGCGGTACTGAGGGAGGGTCACAATGTGGGAGGGGCAGTACTGAGGGGGGGGGTTCACATTGTGGGAAGGGCAGTACTGAGGGAGGGTCACAATATGGGAGGGGCAGTACTGAGGGGGGGTCACACTGTGGGAAGGGCAGTACTGAGGGAGGGTCACACCGTGGGAGGGGTAGTACTGAGGGGGTGTCACACGGTTTGAGTTTCTGTCCTTTGGATGAAACATAAAACCGAGGTTTCACGCTATATTCCAGGCTCACCATTGTAAGGAACTGCGGGGGGTGGGTGTTCCGTGTCCTGTGGACAAGTGACATCTCTCCACAAACCTGATCTTCTCTCATTGTCACGTTGCTGTTTTGAGGAGCTCTTTGTTCAGGGGTGATCTGACTTCCTCCAGCTCTGTGCTGTGTCACTGGTGGGCTGTACTTTGGGACCTCCTGAAGGTGGTGCAGTGACGCCTGCCACCTCTGCCCCCTGAATCCACATCCTGTCACCGTTTCCTACCACTGGAACTGGTCTCTCCCTCCATCCTCCCTCTGTGGACCTGGACATCTCTTGAACTCCATCCCAATCTTCCATTGACAAAGAAGCAAGCTAAAGCTTGGCCACATAGGAGGAGGCCATTCAGCCCTTCAAGCCTGTTCCACCATTCACTACAACCACAGTCGACTCTCCTGTCTCAGCAACACATTCCCTCTATCCACCCACACCCCGTGACTGTTGTGTCTAGAAATCTATCGACTTTCTTCCTTGATAACGAGGTGGCCTCCACTGCAGTGAATGTTGGAGAATTCTGTCGGATCCCCACCCTCTAAGGGAAGGTGTTTCTCCTCGTGTCTCACTCCACATTGTGAGAGAGGGACCCTTGCTTCCAGACTCATTGGCCGGGGAAACGTCCAGACATCGGATCGCCTCTTATTTTCCCAAACTGGAGTGAACACAGGTCAGTCGATTGACAGGGCAGGTTGTTCAGGACTCTCCCGCTCAGTCTCTGTGATAGATTCAGCCGAGAATGACCCTTACACAAAGGGAATTTCCAAAATCACACAGAGTTGTGGACACAGCTCGATCCTTAACACCAACTGTCCTCCCCTCCACGGACTCTGTCCACACTTCCCGCTGCCTCGGGAAAGCAGCCAACATAATCAAAGACACGTCGGACATTCTCTCTTCTCCCCCCTCCCATCGGGCAGAAGATACTAAAGCTCGTGAACACGTACCCTCAGGCTCAAGGACAGCTTCTATCCTGCTCTTGTAAGACTATTGAACTCTTGTACAATAAAGATGAACTCTTGATCTCCCAATCTCCCTCGCCGTGGCCCTTGCACCTCATTGTCTGCCTGCAGCACACTTTTTCTGTAACTGTAACACTATGTTCTGAATTCTGTTTTCCTTTTGTACTACCTCGACGTACTTATGTTTGGAATGATCTGCATGGATGGCCCGCAAACAAAATCTTTTCACTGTATCTCGGTACATGTATCAGTAATAAACCAATTACCAGTTCCCACAACTTCCCGTGTTACAGCCCTGCATTGTAACCAAGTGCAGATTCCACCTCGGATGGGACGGTTCACTCCAGTATCAGTCTCCTCAGTACAGAATCATAGAATGCTTGTGGCACAGAAAGAGCCCATGGTAGTTCCTGGTAGAGCAATCCCATCAGTCCCATTCCCCTGCTCCCGTCCTGCAGCCCTGTACATATATCACCGCCAAGTACCTCTCCCATTCCCTACTGAAAGTCATGACTGATCTGTCTTCACCATGACACATTCCAGATGTACGTACCCTCTGTGTGAAGAGGTTTCACCTCACATCCTGAGGGGTTTGGCAGGATGGGTGTGGAGAGGATGTGTCTTTGTCTAGAACTCGGGGTCACTGTTTAAAAGTAAGGGGTTACCTACTGAAGATAGATGAGGTGGGACTGTTTCTCCCAGGGACTGTGTCTCGAGATATTTTTAAGGTGGTGGTGGTTCACACAAGGAGGTGGACGTTCATTGGTGAGAATGTGGCATTGAATTCATAATCAGATTGGCCATGCAGTTATTGAATGCGGAGCAGGGTCAGGGAACTGACTGGTCTTACACGGAACTGTACAGCACAGGAACAGGTCCTTCGGCTGATGAAATCTGTGCTGGCCCTGATGTCAAGTTACTGAACACATCTGCCTGCACACGGTCCATATCCCTCCATTCCCAGCCTGTTCATGTGCCTAAATGCCTCTTAAATACCACTATTTTGCCTGCTTCCCCTGGCAGGATGTTCCAGACACTTACAGCCCTCTTGTGTGAAAACCTTATCCCGCACACCTCCTTTAAACTTTCCCCCTCTCACCCTAAAGCAATGCCCTCTAGTATTTGACATTTCCACCCCGGTCTTCTGCTCCTAATGCAGATCTTCATATGCAGGTAAATTGGTTTATTATTGTCGCATGTACCAAGTTGCAGTGAAAACTTTGTTTCGCTTCCATCCAAACAGGTCAATTCATTACAACAGTGCATTGAGGTAGTATTGGTATTGCTATTGGTATTGGTTTATTATTGTCACTTGTACCGAGGTCCAGTGAAAAGCTTGTCTTACAAACCGATCATCCAGGTCAATTCATTACACAGTGCAGTTACATTGAGTCAGTACAGAGTGCATTGATGTAGTACAGGTAAAAACAATAACAGTACAGAGTAAAGTGTCACAGCTACAGAGAAAGTGCAGTGCAATAAGGTGCAAGGTCACAACAAGGTAGATCGTGAGGTCAGAATCCATCTCATCGTATAAGGGAACCGTTCAATAGTCTTATCACAGTGGGGTAGAAGCTGCCCTTAAGTCTGGTGGTACGTGCCCTCAGGCTCTTGTATCTTCTACCCGATGGAAGAGGAGACAAGAGAGAATGTCCCGGGTGGGTGGGGTCTTTGATTATGCCGGCTGCTTCACCAAGGCAGCGAGAGGTAAAGACAGAGTCCAAGGAGGGGAGGCCGGTGTCCGTGATGCGCTGGGCTGTGTCCACAACTCTCTGCAGCTTCTTGCGGTCTTGGGCAGAGCAGTTGCCGTACCAAGCCATGATACATCCTGATAGGATGCTTTCTATGGTGCATCGGTAAAAGTTGGTGAGAGTCAAAGGGGACAAACCAAATTTCTTTAGCCTCCCGAGGAAGTAGAGGCGCTGGTGAGCTTCCTCGGCTGTGGCATCTACGTGATTTGTCCAGGACAGGCTGTTGGTGATGTTCACTCCCGGGAACTTGAAGCTGTCAACCCTCTCGACCTCAGCACCATTGATGTAGACAGGTGCATGTACACCGCCCCCTTTCCTGAAGTCAATAACCAGCTCTTTAGTTTTGTTGATATTGAGGGAAAGGTTGTTGTCATGACACCATTCCACTAAGCTCTCTATCTCCTTCCTGTACTCCGACTCATCGCTGTTTGAGATACGACCTACAACGGTGGTATCATCTGCAAACTTGTAGATGGAGTTAGAGCAGAATCTGGCCACACAATTGTGAGTGTATAGGGAGTAGAGTAGAGGGCTGAGGACACAGCCTTGTGGGACATCAGTGTTGAGAATAATCGTGCCGGAGGTATTGCTGCCTATCCTCACTGATTGCGGTCTGTTTGTTAGAAAGTCAAGGATCCAGTTACAGAGGGAGGTGTTGAGTCCTAGGTCTCGGAGTTTGGTGATGAGTTTGCTTGGGATTATTGTACTGAAGGCAGAGCTGTAGTCAAAAAACAATAGTCTAACATAGGTGCCTTTACTGTCCAGACACTCCAGAGCTGAGTGTAGGGCCAGGGAGATGGCGTCCGCTGTAGACCTGTTTCGGCGATAGGCGAATTGCAATGGGTCCAGGTTGTCTGGTAGACTGGAGTTGATGTGTGCCATGACCAGCGTCTCAAAGCACAAGGGAAAGCAATTACAGAATGCAGAATAAAGTGTCACAATTACAGAGAAAGTGCAGTGCAGGCAGACAATAAGGTGCGAGGCCAAAAACACATTGTTAGTAATTCACAGGATTTAGATTTAAAAGAGTAGAACGATTATAATAGAGGTAATGTGTAGACCTGCAGAGAGCAGCTGGCAATGAGCCGCCACACTCCAGCGCCATCTTGCTGTATCGCCCCTGAATCTTTGTTATCACTTGGTCCTCGCCTCAACAACCTTGGACCATTCACAATGTGAGCAGCCTCTCTCCATTTACCACGTCAGCCCGTCCTGACCTCGTCCACCTACCACCTCTCCTCACCACCTTCTCTGCTGCAAGCACCTCAGCTTCTCCACCTTATCCTTGCAGCTAAAATTTGACCTCCCTGCGTTCCGATACCCTGGGTCTTTGTGCTCTCCTCAGAGTGTCACATCTATCCTCAAGTGTGTGAGCAGGACTGGGTCCAATACTCCTCTGTAAAGGTTCAACAAAATCTCCCAGATTTTGCACTCCAGCTTCCATTTCTTAATCTCACATGTTTTACTAACCGACCTCTCGATGCAGCCAGAGTTGGACCTGGTCGAGTGTTTCACTGTGCTGTGTGGGAAAGTGACTGCAAAGGGGGTTGGAGGGGGAACGCCAGCCCAATAGTGAGGAATGGTCCCATTAAATCTACTCCCTGGTCAGTTAGTCCCTTTTCTCTCTTCTACCTTCTGGGAGAAGATACAGGAGTTTGAAAGCCCGGACGTCCAGACTCAGGAACAGCTCCTTCCCCACTGCTGTCAGACTCCTGAACCAATCTCCTCTCTTGCATCCCCTTCCCAGTGGGGCTGCCACGTTCTCGGACTCTGAACTCTGCCTCATAAGGTCATAGAGCCATAGAGTTGTACAGCATGAATGAAGGCCCTTCAGCTCATACATGTCTATGCCAACCAAGATGAATATTCAAGCTAATCCTATTTCCCAGCACTTGGCCCATCTCCCTCTGAACTCCTGTCATCCATATACCTGTCCACATATTTCTTAAATGTATCTGATGTACCTGCCTCACCCACTCCCTCTGGCAGCTGGGTCCACATATTGACCACCCGCTGGGGAAAAATGTTGCCCCTCAGGTTCTCATTGAACCTTTCGCCTCTAACCCTAAAACGATGTCCTCTAGTCTTCCATTCCCCAACCCTGGGAAAATGATCTCTCACGCTACCTATGCCCCTCATGATGTTATACACCTCTATGAGATCACCTCTCAGTCTCCTACACTCCAAGGAGTAAAGGCCCTGCCTGTCCAACCTCTCCCTGTAACTCAGACCCTCGAGTCCTGGCGACATCTCCACCTCTCAGTTATTTTGTTCTGGTCACTTTAGCATTTCTTTTTGCACCACTTCAGACTGCACCACAAAACTTTGCACCATTCCACTGTTCTGCGCTCGTTGCTGTATTTAATGTTGTATTTATTATTACCATGTACACTGTTTACTCCGTGAGCTTCACTCGAGCAAGAAATTTCATTGCTCCTTGGTGTGTGTGACAATAATCTAATCTGAATCTAGATCGTGGCTGATTTAAATCTGACTGGGTGTCAGCACCTAATTCCAAACGTGGAAATGACACAAAACTCTGAGATGGTGTCAACTATGAGGTGTTGCACTTAATGTTCCCCACTGTTGGCTCTGCGCAGAAGGAAAGGAGACTCTGTGCCCCCTGTTGGGTCTCAGTGAGGGGGAACCACAGCTTCCACCCATTGGTTGGTGGTGAACCCCACAGCCTTACCATTGCCGGGAGAGAAGCCTCATCTCCCACCAATCCATCCCATGCATCCCAGCATTAACTATCCCCACATGTGCCTTCCTCCGAGCTGCCTTGCTTAGGCAAATCATTAACTCCTCGAGTGGCTGTCTGTAAGTATCACTTCAGATCCACAGCACTTTGGCTCTCTGGGATCTTCCAGGACTAATGGTCAGTGCCATGTGCAAACTCGTGGATAGAAAGAGGGAGCAAAGTCACAGGCCTTTCCTGTCAACCTTCTGGATAGTGTTGGAGATGGGTTCAGGGACTGGCGAGGTGGGGAGGGGAGGGGAGAGGTGAGGACCACCCATCACACCACCCCTACCATCTGCCCCTCCCACACACTTGGCATCTGACATGGATGAGGGATGAGGAACAGGGGCTCGCAGCTTTAAGGAGAAGAAAAGGACACTTGCTTTTCCATGGTGGCCTCTAACACCTTAAATGTGGCCAATGGAGTAATAAAGTCAGAGTTATAAAGGCCCTTTGGCCCAACTCATCCATGCTGACCAAAATGCTGACCTGAGCCAGTCCCATTTGCCCGTGTTTGGCCCACATCCCTCTAAACCTTCCCTACCCATGTACCTGTGTTGCCTTTTACAAGTACCTGCCTCTACCACTTCCCCGGCAGCTCGTTCTATATACCCACCACCCTCTGCCTGTAGAAGTTGCCCCTCAGGTCCCTTTTAAATCTCTCCCCTCTCACCTTAAACCTATGCCCCTGGTTTTTGATTCCCCAACCCTGGGAAAATGACTGTGCGCATTGACCCCATCTATGCCCCTCGTGATTATATACACCTTTATAAGGTCACCCCTCAGCCCCCTACGTTCCCTGAAGTCTTACCCTGCCCAACCTCTCCCTATAACTCAGTCCCAGCAACATCCTCATAAATCTCCTTTGCACTCTTTCCAGCTTAATGGACATCTTTCCCATAACAGGGCGGACAGAGCAGTGCACAATACTCCAGGTACAGCCTCACCAATGTCTTGTACAATGCAACATAACGTCCCAGCTCCTGTACTCAGTGCCCTGACTGATGGAGGCCACCGTGCCGAACGCCTTCTTCACCACCCTGTCTACCTGCAATGCCACTTTCAAGGAACTATGTACTTGTGTTCCTAGGTTCCCCTGTTCTACAACACTGCCCAGAGCTCTGCCATTCGCTGTCAAAGGCCTACCCTGGTTTGACTTCCCAAAATGCAACACCTCGCACTCATCTGAATCGAACGCCATTTACTATTCCTAGGCCCACTTACACAGCTGATCCAGATCCCTCTGTAATTTTGATAACCTTCGTCACTGTTTACGATACCTCCTATTTTAGTGTCATCTTCAAACTTACTAACCATGCCTTGTATATTTTCATCGAAAGAGATTATATAATGACAAACGACAGTGGACCCAGCACCGATCCCTGTGGCACACAACTAGTGACAGGGCTCCAGTCCAAGAACCAACCACCATCACCCTCTCCTTCCTACCATCGAGGTAATTGTGTATCCACTCAGCCAGCTCTCCCCTGATCCCATGCAATCTAACCTTCCAGACTAGCCTTCCAACTGGGACCTTCTCAAAGGCCTTGCTAAAGTCCATATAGACAATGTCCACCACCCTGATCCTCTTGGTTACCTCTTCAGAAAACTCCAACAGATTTGTTAGAACTTTCCTCACATTTATATCTAGTTGAGCATCGAAGAATCTTAGTTTGCCTGTGCAAGAGCAAGTCCTGGTGGAGGTGGTCATGTCTCTCCTTGTTAAAGACTCTCCTTAACACCTGCCTCAATGACCGAGCCTTTGGTCACCAGTCCTCAGGCTTCCTTGGTGACAAATTTCTGTTTGCTGATCCTCCTGTAAAGCACTCTGGAACGGTTCGCTATGCTAATGGAGTTATATAAATGCAAGTTGTTGTTGTATGAACTGCAGGCTCTGGAATCACTTCACTCAACATTACATGGGTAGCGAGAGTGTTTGCAACTGAGCAGGACATGACACAAGGAAGCCCCAGCTGGGGACATCTCCGGGAACTTGAGGTCCGAAGATCTACCTTCCTTGTCAAAGATTAACACAGACATCGAGATGTTGGTCTTGGTTCTGAGAGGGAGAGGGATCAAGTCTGGTGGATCTGATTTCTGCCTCGTTCCCCTAAATGGCAGCTGTTAATGAAAATCAAAAAACTGCAGATTCTGGAAATGTTAAATAAAAACAGAGAATGCTGGAAACACTCAGCAGGTCAGGGGAAGAGAAATGGAGCTAACTTTTCAGGACAAACACCCTATGGCAGAACTCAGCCTGAAACATTAATTCTGTTTCTCTCTCCACAGATGCAGCCTGACCTGCTGAGTGTTTCCAGTGTTTTCTGTTCTTATTTCAGAGTTGTCAATGGTTGCAAACTCCAGGAGTTTCTGGGAGTAATTCGGAAGACGCAGGATCAGTTTATCCCAAAGAAGCAGCAGCATTCTAAAGGGATGATGGGGCAACCGTGGCTGACAAGGGAAGTCAAAGACAGCATAAAAGCAAAAGAGAGGGCATACAATATTGCAAAAATTAGCGGGAAGCCAGAGAATTGGGAAGCTTTTAAAAACCAACAGAAGGCAACTAGGAAAGCAATAAGGAGAGAAAAGATGAAGTATGAAGATAAGCTAGCCAATAATATAAAAGAGGACACCAAAAATGTTTTCAGATATATAAAGAGTAAAAGAGAGGCAAGAGTGGACATCAGACCACTGGAAGATGACGGGAGAGGTAGTAATGGGGAACAAAGAAAATATGTAGCGTTAGTCTTCACTGTGGAAGGCACCAGCAACATGCCAGGAATTCGAAAGAGTCGGGGGGCAGAAGTGAGTGTAGTCACTATTACTAAGGAGAAGGTGCTTGGGAAGCTGAAAGGCCTGAAGGTGGATAAGTCACCTGGATTGGATGGACTACACCCCAGGGTCTGAAAGAGGTGGCTGAAGAGATTGTGGAGGCATTAGTAGTGATCGTTCAAGAATCACCAGAGTCAAGAATGGTTCCAGAGGGCTCCGCTCTTTAAGAAGGGAGGGAGGCAAAAGACAGGGAATTATAGGTTGATCAGCCTGACTTCAGTAGTTGGTAAGTTTTTAGAGTCCGTTATTTGGGATGAGGTTTCGGGGTGCTTGGAAGCTCAGGATAAAATAGGCCGAAGTCAGAATGGTTTCCTTAAGGGGAGATCTTGCCTGACAAATCTGTTGGAATTCTTTGAGGAAGCCACAGGCAGGATAGACAAAGGAGAGTCCATGGAGGTTGTTTACTTGGATTTTCAGAAGGCCTTTGACAAGGTGCCGCACATGAGGCTGCTAAAAAAGATCGGAGCCCATGGTATTACAGGAAAGGTACCAGCATGGATAGAAGATTGGCTGACTGGCAGAAGGCAAAGAGTGGGAATAAAGGGGGCCTTTTCTGGTTGGCTGCCGGTGACTAGTGGTGTTCCCCAGGGGTCGGCGTTGGGTCTGCTACTTTTCACGTTATATGTTGATGATCTGGGTGACAGGATTGATGGCTTTGTGGCCAAGTTTGCGGATGATACAAAGATAGGTGGAGGGGCAGGTAGTGTTGAGGAAGCAGGGAGTCTGCAGAAGGACTTGGACAGGTTGGGGGAATGGGCAGAGAAGTGGCAGATGGAATACAGCGTAGGGAAGTGTACGGTCATGCACTTTGGTCGAAGGAATAAAGGCACAGACTATTTTCTAAGTGGGGAGAGAACTCAGAAATCGGAGATGCAAAGGGACTTGGGAGTCCTAGTGCAGGATTCCCTGAAGGTTTTCTTGCAGGTTGAGTCGGTAGTAAGGAAGGCAAATGCAATGTTAGCTTTCATTTCGAGAGGGCTAGAATCTAAAAGCAAGGCTGTAATGCTGAGGCTTTATAAGGTGTTGGTCAGACCACATTTGGAGTATTGTGAGCAGTTTTGGGCCTCATATCCAAGGAGGGATGTGCTAGTGTTGGAGACGGTCCAGAGAAGGTTTACAAGAATGATCCTGAGAATGAAAGGGTTAATGTATGAGGAGCGTTTGATGTCTCTGGGCCTGTACTCACTGGAGTTTAGAAGGATGAGGGGGGATCTCATTGAAACCTACTGAATATTGAAAGACCTGGATACAGCGGACGTGGAGAGGATGTTTCCAGTATTGGGAGAGTCCAGGACCAGAGGACACAGCCTCAGAGTAGAGGGACATCATTTTAGAACTGAGATGAGGAGGAATTTCTTCAGCCAGAGTGTGATGAATCTGTGGGATTCATTACCACAGACGGCTGTGGAGGTCAAGTCATTGGGTGTATTTAAAGCGGCGGTTGATAGGTTCTTGATTAGTAAGGGTGTCAAAGGTTACGGGGAGAAGGCAGGAGAATGGGGTTGAGAGGGAAAAATAAATCAGCCACGATCGAATGGTGGAGCAGACTCAAAGGGCTGAATGGCCTGATTCTGCTCCTATGTCTTATGGAGATTTACAACCAGCATCGAGCAGAACGTATGACCTGGGGCAATAAGAGAAGTGAGGGTTGTTTTAAATCCAAAAAGGAGGGTTTATTGGAAGGCACAATATTCAGTTCCATTTACATGAAGCAGCCGTCCCTGCGAGCAGCGAGGTCTGGGCAACATTCAACCATGGATAACAAGTGGTATAAGTAACATTCACGCCACAACCGTGCCAGGCAGCGACCACCTCCAACACGAGGGAGTCTAACCATCTCCCCATGACATCCAGTGGCATTCCCATCGCTCAGTCCCCACCATCAACATCCTGGGGGTCACCACTGACCAGAGACTCAACCAGACCAGCCGCAGCAGTGGCACGGCCACGGGAGCAGGTGAGAGGCTGGGGATCCTGCGGCAAGTGACTCACCTCCTCAGACCATTTACAAGACACAAATTAGGACTTTGATGGCACACCCTCCACTTGTCTGGATGAGCTCAGCTCCAACAACTCTCAGGAAGCTCAGCGCCATCCAGGACAAAGCAGCCTACTTGACTGGTGCCCTATCCAACACCCTAAACACACCCTCCCTCCACCACCGGCGCACAGTGGCTGCAGTGTGCACCGTCTACACAATGCTCGGCAGTTACACACCCACCTACTCCGACAGCACCTCCCACACCCACCACCTTCCTGCCCAGAAGAACGAGGGCAGCAGGGGCAGGGGAACACCACCACCTGCAGCTTCCCCTCTAAGTCCACACCATCCCAACTTGGAAAGTGTCGCTGATCCTTCACTGGGTCCAAATCCTGGAACTCCCTCCACACCAGGTCTGTGGGAGCTCCCTCACCAGGACAGCAGTGACTGAAGAAGGCAGCTCACCTCCACCTTCTCTGGGGAATTAGGGCTGGGTGGTCAGTGCTGACCTTGACTCTGATGTGATCAGTACTGGCCTTGACCACGATGCCCAGATCCAAAAAAAATGAATAAATAGGAAAAAATCCTCACAAGCACAGTCCATTTGCCTCTCTTCATGCCCCAGCGCTAGACGCTGCCCTCTTCCATATTCATTGCATCAGAAACACACTGATTACCCCGGAGTTTTTCGTACAACATCTGTCCCTCACCACATCAGTGAGGAAGCAGATGAACTGGTGCTGACTGCGTTACCGTGTCCATGCTGCCTACTATGGCTCCTACGTTACACAGTCCCCAGTACAACACACACCATTGGCGGGAGCTCTTTGGAACCTCCTGAAGCAGCTTTAAACACCCGTCACTCTTTCTTTCAGTGAAGCCCTGACTATTTGTTCTTTTCACTGAACTGTACTGATGGGCTTTTCCTTCATCGCCTCTTTGTCGGCTGCGGATTGTTCGTAACACCTGGGTTCATAGCATTTCCTTTCCTGTTGCTTGACTGGAAGGAAACAGATTCAGTCTTTAGTCCTCTGGTACCCTGACACTCTGCAGACATTATCCTTGGTGTAACAACCTCCTTCCCCCCTTCCCAACCCCTCCCGAAAAAACACTGTAGGTGGGAATGTTCCATCCCATCCTAGCCAAGGTGAGCCTCTCTTACAGCCGGAATATCACAAGCCCACTCTGTGCCTGGAACTCTTCACCTTACCTGCCACACCCCGTGTTAACACACACACACGTTCCAACACAGTGTCAACTGCCTTGCATTTCTGCTCTGTCTCATTCCTACCCTTTGCCGCATGTTCTCTCAGTTTTCTGCACACCTTGTTGCTCTACCTGCAGTTTTGGTGCTCTGCAGAGTTTGTATAACCAACCCTCCACAGCAGTGGTGCACCTTGCCAGGAGCACATTGGTTTTGGCTGTGTGGAGATGTGATCCATCAGGACTGTACCTTCCTTCTGGTCTGCCCTGTGTTCCAGGTCAGTAATGCACTTCAAAAGCAGTGGGGTTTCCTCTCTGGGGAACCATCTCCCTCCAGTCCAAAAAGTAACTGCTCACCACAACAGTCTGTCTTTTGTATGTATCACCTTCCATCTCATCTACTTTTTCATCAGAATGTTATCTGGTATTTATTCAATGCTTTCTGGCATCAAGCTCTAACAGCTGACCTAGCCCAACCCTCAGCAACCTCTATTATTTAAGAAAGAACTCAGTCAGGGTTGTTAAAGATTTACTTTTGGCAAACTTCTCCTGGCATTGTTTATTGAATATGACGTTGGATTTTGTCCTGGATTTGCTCCGGAGGTTGCTGGGTTCTCCAGCTCCCCTTCCCTTACACGTGGGGAAGCAGATCTCCAACACCACCAGCACAGGGGCTGCGTACGCTCGGCTGGGACCGTTACAAAGGAATACCGAGAATGTCATAGGTATTGTAACGGGGCAAAGAATTGAGGGTGGAGTGATGGAGGGAGGAGGAAAGACTTTGAGAAGGAATTTCAGAGGGTGCACAGATGCCTGAAGCCAATGGAGGGAAGGAAATGGGGAGTGTCCGAGTTGGGAATTGGAGGAGTGCAGAGACCTCACAGGTTAAACAACATCTCCTGATTCCATCACCTCCTCGGCCTCTGGAGCCTTTTCTGCTTGTACCACCAGAGCTCTCCCACCTCCTTCCATAAACTTAAGGTGAATCATAACCCTGTTGTCTACGTCCCAACCAGTGAGTGTCCCTACACCCACTGTTCACTGACCAACGCAGACTCCCTGTTTCCCAATGGCCTCTTCCTTGTCTTCAGATCCCTCCAGGGTATCTCTTCCTCTGAGCTCCACAGCTTCCTCCTCACAGCCTCGAGTTCTGACACATTACACATCCCATGTTTAATTCCTCAACCACCAGTGGCTCCACTTCAGCTACCTGAGCCCTGGCCTCCAGAGTTCCTTCCTCAAACCTCTCCACCTCTCCCCCCTCATCCTTAAAGACATTTCAGAGAATTTACCACTCCAACTGAGCTTTGGCCACCTTTCCCCGACATCTGCTACCGTTGTGTCAGGTTTAGTCCGGTAACCCCCTACGAAGCTCCTCAGGACTCTTTGTTAAAGGCCATTGTATAGGTGGTACCTCCTGTTGTCAAGCTGGTACCTCCTGTTGTCAAGCTGGAGGAGGTAACAGAGGCAGGGAGGAACATGTGGGGAGCAGACACTGTCTGCTTCAGTTACAATATGTTCATCTCTCTGTGGTATTTGGATTCACAGACAAGTTCTACCTTGTAAAATGTGTGGTGAATGCACCGTCGAACCCTCCGCACTGGTGGTGCGTTTCTCAGTCTCCTGCCGACCACAATTCACCCTGAACACCTGTGCTTCCCACTGCCAGGGAGAATCATATTTTATCTTCAGAGTGTGTCGGTGAACGACTGAGCCCGGTTCGGTGCACAGTTTGGTAACTCACGGTCTACAGTAACTTTAACTCCTCGCCCTCACATTCCGTAAACCCTTCCTCCTGCTCCCACGTCGTGGTTTGCTCCTGGGTAACCCATTAACTCTTGTCAGCTCTTGCCCCACAGCAATGTCCCTCTCACTCACTGCTTGTTTCATTTTGTACATTTCTAATCAAACTATGATTATCCTATGAATGGCAGGGCACGAGGGACTGTAAGGGAACAGAGGGACCTAGGAGTACAAGTGCAGAGTTTTTGGAAAGCAGTGTCACAGGTAGACAGGGTGGTGACAAAGGTGTTTGGCACGCTGCCCTTCATCAGTCAGGGCACTGAGTACAGGAGTTGGGACGCTATGTTGTGGTTGTATAAGGTGTTGGTGAGGCCGCACTTGGAGTACTGTGGACGGTTTTGGTCGCCCTGTTATAGGAAAGATGTGGTTAAACTGGAAAGAGTGCAGAGAAGATTTACGAGGATGTTGCCAGGACTCGAGGGCCTGAGTTACAGGGAGAGGTTGGCCAGGCTGGGTCTTTATTCCTTGGAACGTAGGAGAATGAGGGGCGACCTTATAGAAGTGTTTAAAATTATGAGGGGCATAGATAAGGTGGACGGTAACAGTCTTTTCCCCAGGGGAGGGGAGTCCAAAACTAGGGGGTGTAGGTTTAGGGTGAGAAGAGAAAGATTTAAAAGGGATCTGATGGGCAACTGTTTCACACAGTGGGTGGTGAGTATATGGAACGAGCTGCCAGAGGAAGTGAGTGAGGCAGGTACAACAGTATCGTTTAAGAAGCACTTGGATAGGTACATGGAGGGGGGGGGGGGGGGGGCCTGGAGTGATATGGGCTGAACGCAGGGAATTGGGACTAGCTGGGTGGGCACCGTGGTCGGCATGGACTGGTTGGGCCGAAGGGCCTGTATCCGTGCTGTATTGCTCTATGACTCTGAACAATCTTACACCCTCTGCTCTGAATGGGGGACAGGGTTGGTGGAAATCGCCTCAACCCTCAGGTAGAATGGGGCTCATTATGTCAAGGAAGTCAATGTAAACCAGGGGGCAGTGTAACTGGGAGCACATCAAAGTGACATCTGATCATTGAACTGTACAAAGGTGCAAGACAGACGGAGGCCGTTCGGCCCAGCATGCCTGTGCTCACTCTGTAACAGAGCTCCCAACTGGCCCCACTCCCTCATACTTTCCCTGGGTGAACTTGTGACAGTGCTGCAGAGCACAGAGTACAGTACAGGAATAGGCACACCATGTTGTGCCAAGCTCGATCAGCTAATGACACCGAACTAAACTAATCCCCTCTGCCTGCACAGTGTCCATCTCCCTCCATTCCCTGCATATCTAAGAGCCTCTTAAACCCCTCTATCATATCTGCCTCCACCCCCACCCCTGGCAGCACATTCCAGCCACCCACCACTCTCTGTGTGAAAAACTCGCCCCACACATCTCCTTTGAACTTACCCCCTCTCACCTTAAATGCGTGTCCTCTGCTATTAGACATTTCAAATCCAGGAAAAAGATACCGGCTGTCTACCCTACCTATGCCTCTCATAATTTTATAAACTTCAAACAGGTGCAGAAGGGGCAAGCAAGATTTGCAAGGCTAAATCAGGTAATGGAACTTGCAGGGTAGGCTTGAGGGGCCGAGTGGCCTACTCTTGGTCCTATTCTCGTGTGTTCGCACTTGTGAAGGTGAAAGGTTAGTGGTGTGGTCAGGTCAGCAGGCGCTGAGTCAGCAGCTGCCCTGACCTCCTATAGCGGCCGTGAGGGGTGCCAAGCCATGTTATCCCGCAAGTATCTGTACAGTCGCTTAATGTGGATCTCAGTGACATCCAGACCTGGGTGTGGGGTCTTTGACGGGAGGCGCATGACCATACCTGGTAACACCAGAGCTGGAACCACAGAGGGGAGGAGGAAATGTTCCTTTCCCCTGCAGGTTGCTGTGATTTGGGACACTGCCCGAGATGGTGGTGGAGCAAATTCACCAGGAACGTTCAAACAGGAAAAGAGAGAGAGGGGGGGGGGAGAGGGGGGAGGGGGGGGGGAGAGAGGGGGGGGGAGAGAGGGGGGGGGAGAGAGGGGGGGGGAGAGAGGGGGGGGGAGAGAGGGGGGGGGAGAGAGGGGGGGGGAGAGAGGGGGGGGGAGAGAGGGGGGGGGAGAGAGGGGGGGGGAGAGAGGGGGGGGAGAGGGGGGGAGAGAGGGGGAGAGAGAGGGGGGAGGGGGGAGAGAGGGGGGGAGGGGGAGGGGGGGGAGTGGGGGGGAGGGAGGGGGGGAGAGAGGGGGGGAGAGAGGGGGGGGAGAGAGGGGGGGAGAGAGGGGGGGAGAGAGGGGGAAGGGGGGGGATGGGGGGAGAGGGGGGGGAGAGGGGGGGGGAGAGGGGGGGGAGAGGGGGGGGAGAGAGAGGGGGGAGAGAGAGGGGGGAGAGAGAGGGGGGAGAGAGAGGGGGGAGAGAGAGGGGGGAGAGAGAGGGGGGAGAGAGAGGGGGGAGAGAGAGGGGGGAGAGAGAGGGGGGAGAGAGACGGGGGAGAGAGGGGGAGAGAGAGGGGGGAGAGAGAGGGGGGAGAGGGGGGAGAGAGAGGGGGGAACAGGGCAAGAATTACAGTGGCTCTGTTAATTCTGGAGATGAAGCGGAAGGGCAGGTATAGGCCGGAGGGACAGGTCGCGTGATTCAGGAGAACAGTTCCCTCGATCAGTGGCAGCCAACTGAAGTGGTGACACTTGTTCCAAGGAAGAATTCCACTCTTATCTCCAGTTCCTCGCACCCTGTCACTCGCCCTCCCCATGACGTTCCTGGCACTTGAGACCTGGATTAGACCGAACCCTTTTAGAAGCAGTGAGGGATATGGTGAGTGGGGAGGCCTGGGGCTCAGCACATTGCCCACTGCTCTGCTGCAGAGGTTTCCCTGGGTTAACCACACGCGGCTTTCCTCTAGATCCTTCTGCAGCCTCAGGGGGTCCTGCAGCCTCAGGGGGGCACGGACTTCTCCCGCAATGTAGCCAGTCATGCGTTGGTGATGTAAGATTAATGTTGGGCCCAGGGTAAAGGGAAGAACACAGAACAGTACAGCACAGGAACGGGCCCTTCAGCCCACCATCTGAGCAGACCATGATGTTGAATTAAACTAAATCCCTTCTGCCTGCACGTGACCCATATCCCCACATTCCTGGCATATTCACGCGTCTGTCTAAAAGCCTCTTAAATGTCGCTATTGTATCTGCTTCCACCTCCAGCCCAACCCCTGGCAGCCTGTTCCAGACACCCACCACTCGCTGTGTAAAAAACCTGTCCCACATATCTCCTTTAAACTTTCCCCCTCTCACCTGAAATGCACGTCCTCCAGTATTTGACATTTCCACCCAGGGAAAAAGACTGCCTACGCTGTCACTGCCTCTCATAATTTTATGCACCTCTCTCAGCTCTCCCCTCAAGCCTCTGATGCTCCAGAGAAAAAAACCCAAGTCTGTCCAACCTCTCCTTATAACTTGTGCCCTCTAATCCAAGCAGCATCCTGGTTAACCTCTTCTGCACCCCCTCCACAGTCTCCACATCCTTCCTGTAATGGGGCGACCACAACTGCACACAACACTCCCTTTGCTTGTTTAAAGAGTGGCTAAGGGATATTTTACATCATCTGAGAGGGCAGAGGGGTTCTTGTGTACTCACTTCAGCAGAGGTGCACTGATCCCTCAGTACCGCCCCTCCCACAGTGTGACCCTCCCTCAGTACCACCCCTCCCACAGTGTGACCCTCCCTCAGTACCACCCCTCCCACAGTGTGACCCTCCCTCAGTACTGCCCCCCAACAGTGTGACCCTTCCTCAGTACTGCCCCTCCCACAGTGTGACCCTCCCTCAGTACCGCCCCTTTTTTTTGTATAAAACGTTTATTAGCTAAAAGCACTACAGAAGACTACAAATATCAAATGCGTACATCTAATACAGAAAGGATCATCTAGTCACTACAGAACTTCAGAGATTACTGTAAACTAACACCCGCGAAAACACACATACATCATTACGCGCGCTACCGCAACACTCAATGCTTCATATCAAAATCGTATTGGTGTCGTCCATGATACACGCGATCCCCTGAGTGTCAGTACTGCCCCTCCCACAGTGTGACTCCCCCTCGGTCCCCACACTTGCAGTTCATTCCTGCAGCTCCGCTCCCTGGTTTTGGGATGTGCCCTCTCTGTGTAGATTGCTGCCTCAGTCACTGCTCTGACCTGCTGCTTTGTCAGATACTCGGTGTTGTTTCAGACTCATTGTCTGACCCCCTCACTGCAGCTGCCCCGCGCCAAGAGCTTGCTGATGTTTGAAGTGGTGAACGTCCGGCTCATGGTGAAGGTCGCCGGGGCAAGGAACAGACCTCCTGTGTGTGTGCAGGCGCGGAGCGCAGCCTCTCCCGGGGCCCCAGGAGAGAGGGACAGGGGCTCCTGTTCCTCACCAGAGCAGGGCTGACAGCGGCTCCCGCCTGGACCCCTCTCCAGCTGCAGCCCTCTCACTCCCTGCCTCCTCCTGTGTAACCTGTCCTGTGCCTCCATCCCACGCTCCCTGTCCTCCTCCCAACAGCCTTCCTCCCCGCCCTGCCTCACCCCACACCCCTCCCTTCTCCCCTCCCTGCCTAACCCCACTCCTCCCACTTTGCCTCTCCATCCTCCACCCCTCCCAATCTCACTCCCCTTTACTGCCCTGGAATTAAGTAGATCTGCAGAGAGCAGCTTGCAATGAGTTCTCTGCCACTCCATTATGCACCATCCCCTCCCCTCCACCCCAACCTCCTCCACTACCCACAATCTCCATCAACAACAGCACCATTCTTCCTGTTAAAGCTCGTCTCAGATGTTTCTCTGACTGGTAAAGCCTGAAAGTGTGTGTGTGTGTGTGTGTGTGTGTGTGTGTGTGTGTGTGTGTGTGTGTGCCCGTGACCATGTTACATAGAACAGAACCACACAGGAACAGGCCCTTCAGACCCACGATGTTGTGCTGACATTTTATCCTGCTCTGAGATCTATCTAACCCTTCCCTCCCACATAGCCCCCTATTTTTCTATCATTCATGTGTCTATCTAAGAGTCTCTTAAATGTCCCTAATGTATCTGCCCCGACAACCTCTGCCGGCAGTGCGTTCCACGCACCCACCACTCTGTGTATAAAAAAACTTACCCCTCACATCCCCCTTATACCTTCCTCCAATCACCTTAAAATTATGTCCCCTCATGTTAGCCATTGTCACCCTGGGAAAAAGTCTCTGACTGTCCACTCGATCTATGCCTCTTATCATCTTGTTCACCTCTATCAAGTCACCTCTCATCCTCCTTCTCTCCAAAGAGAAAAGCCCGAGCTCGCTCAACCTATCCTCATAAGACATGCTCTCCAATCCAGGCAGCATCCTGGTAAATCTCCTCTGCACCCTTTCTAAAGCTTCCACATCCTTCCTATAATGAGGCGACCAGAAATGAACACAATACTCCAAGTGTGGTCTGACCAGAGTTCAATAGACATCACCTTGTGGCTCTTGAACTCAATACCCTGACTAATGAAGGCCAACACACCATACGCCTTCTTAACAACCCTATCGACTTGTGTGGCAACCTTGAGGGATCTATGGACGTGGACCCCAAGATCCCTCTGTTCCTCCACACTGCTAAGAGTCCTGCCATTAACCTTGATTCTGCCTTCAAATTCGATCTCCCGAAGTGTATCACTTCACACTTATCCGGGTTGAACTCCATCTGCCACTTCTCAGCCCAGGTCTGCATGCTATCGATATCCTGTTGTAATCTACAGCAAATTTCTACACTGTCCACAACACCACCAACCTTTGTATCATCAGCAAACTTACTAACCCACCCTTCCACATCCTCATCCAAGTCATTTATAAAAATCACAAAGAGCAGGGGTCCCAGAACAGATCCCTGCAGAACACAACTACAAAATGAAGTCGGGCTGCATAGTTAACAACAGCGCACCCCTTCCTGATGAACTTAACACATTCTATGTGCGTTTTGAACAGAAGGGAAGTGGATTGTCACCACCCACCCTGACAGCCTCCAATGCAACTGAACCCGTGGTCACCGTCGAGGACATAAGACCAGTCTTCCGCAGAGTGAACCCAAGGAAAGCATCTGGCCCAGATGGTGTCCCTGGCTGTGTGCTCAGATCTTGTGCTGGTCAGCTGGCGGAAGTATTTGCAGACATACTTAACCTCTCCCTGCTTCAATCTCAGGTTCCCACCTGTTTTAAGAAGATCACTATCAGCCTGTTTAGGCGATAGGCGAAGAAAAGCAAGGTAACCTGCCTCAATGACTACTGACCAGTGGCTCTGACATCCACCACCATGAAGTGCTTTGAGAGGTTGGTCATGGCACACATCAACTCCAGCCTCCCAGACAACCTGGACCCACTGCAATTCACCTATCGCCGAAACAAGTCTACAGCGGATGCCATCTCCCTGGCCCTACACTCAGCTCTGGAGCATCTGGACAGTAAAGACACCTACATTAGACTACTGTTTATTGACTACAGCTCTGCCTTCAATACAATAATTTCAAGCAGGCTTGTCACCAAACTCCGAGACCTAGGACTCAACACCTCCCTCTGTAACTGGATCCTTGACTTTCTAACAAACAGACCGCAATCAGTGAGGATAGGCAGCAATACCTCCGGCACGATTATTCTCAACGCTGGTGCCCCACAAGGCTGCGTCCTCAGCCCTCTACTCTACTCCCTATACACTCATGACTGTGTGGCCAGATTCTGCTCTAACTCCATCTACAAGTTTGCAGGTGATACCACCATTGTAGGCCGTATCTCAAACAGCGATGAGTCGGAGTACAGGAAGGAGATAGAGAGCTTAGTGGAATGGTGTCATGACAACAACTTTTCCCTCAATGTTGACAAAACTAAAGAGCTGGTCATTGACTTCAGGAAAGGGGGCAGTGTACATGCACCTGTCTACATCAATGGTGCTGAGGTCAAGAGGGCTGAGAGCTTCAAGTTCCTGGGAGTGAACATCACCAACAGCCTGTCCTGGTCAAATCACGTAGGCGCCATGGCCAAGAAAGCTTACCAGCGCCTCTACTTCCTCAGGAGGTTAAAGAAATCCGGTATGTCCCCTTTGACTCTCACCAACTTTTATCGATGCACCATAGAAAACGTCCTATCCGGATGCATCACGGCTTGGTATGGCAACTGCTGCCCAGGACTGCAAGAAACTGCAGAGAGTTGTGAACACAGCCCAGCGCGTCACGGAAACGAGCCTCCCCTCCTTGGACTCTGTCTTTACCTCTCATTGTCTTGGCAAAGCAGCCAGCATAATCAAAGACCCCACCCACCCGGGTCATCCTCTCTTCCATCAGGTAGATACAGGAGCCTGAGGGCACGTACCACCAGACTTAAGGACAGCTTCTACCCCACTGTGATAAGACAATTGAATGGTTCCCTTATACGATGAGATGGACTCTGACCTCACGATCTACCTTGTTGTGACCTTGCACCTTATTGCACTGCACTCTCTCCGTAGCTGCGACACTTTACTCTACTGTTATTGTTTTTACCTGTACTACATCAATGCACTCTGTACTAACTGAATGTAACTGCACTGTGTAATGAATTGACCTGTACGATCAGTAAGCAAGACAAGTTTTTCACTGTACCTCGACACAAGTGACAATAATAAACCAACACCAATAGTGGTCATTGACCTCCAGGCAGAATACGTTCCATCTACCACCACCCTGTCTTCCATGGGCAAGCCAATTCTGAATCCACAC